>NW_027001187.1:0-7806 GCF_036934945.1 Oncorhynchus masou masou
ATCACAGTAACATGTTGCTCATCTAGTGGACCTAATCACAGTAACATGCTGCCCATCTAGTGAACCTAATCACAGTAACATGTTGCTCATCTAGTGAACCTAATCACAGTAACATGTTGCCTATCTATGGACCTAATCACAGTAGCATGTTGCTCATCTAGTGAACCTAATCACAGTAACATGCTGCTCATCTAGTGAACCTAATCACAGTAACATGTTGCTCATCTAGTGGGCCTAATCACAGTAACATGTTGCTCATCTAGTTGACCTAATCACAGTAACATGTTGCTCTTCTAGTGAACCTAATCACAGTAACATGTTGCTCATCTAGTGGACCTAATCACAGTAACATGTTTCTCATCTAGTAGGCCTAAACACAGTAGCATGTTTCTCATCTAGTGAACCTAATCACAGTAACATGTTGCTCATCTAGTGAACCTAATCACAGTAACATGTTGCTCATCTAGTGGACCTAATCACAGTAACATGCTGCTCATCTAGTGGACCTAATCACAGTAACATGTTGCTCATCTAGTGGACCTAATCACAGTAACATGCTGCTCATCTAGTGAACCTAATCACAGTAACATGTTGCTCATCTAGTGGACCTAATCACAGTAACATGTTGCTCATCTAGTGAACCTAATCACAGTAACATGTTGCTCATCTAGTGGGCCTAATCACAGTAACATGTTGCTCATCTAGTGGGCCTAATCACAGTAACATGTTGCTCATCTAGTGAACCTAATCACAGTAACATGTTGCTCATCTAGTGAACCTAATCACAGTAACATGTTGCATCATCTAGTGAAGTGGGCCTAATCACAGTAACATGTTGCTCATCTAGTGAACCTAATCACAGTAACATGTTGCTCATCTAGTGAAGGGCCTAATCACAGTAACATGTTGCTCATCTAGTGGGCCTAATCACAGTAACATGTTGCTCATCTAGTGAACCTAATCACAGTAACATGTTGCTCATCTAGTGAACCTAATCACAGTAACATGTTGCTCATCTAGTGAACCTAATCACAGTAACATGTTTCTCATCTAGTGGACCTAATCACAGTAGCATGCTGCTCATCTAGTGGGCCTAATCACAGTAACATGTTGCTCATCTAGTGAACCTAATCACAGTAACATGTTGCTCATCTAGTGAACCTAATCACAGTAACATGTTGCTCATCTAGTGGGCCCTAATCATCAGTAACATGTTGCTCATCTAGTGAACCTAATCACAGTAACATGTTGCTCATCTAGTGGGCCTAATCACAGTAGCATGTTGCTCATCTAGTGGACCTAATCACAGTAGCAGTGTTGTTTCTCATCTAGTGAACCTAATCACAGTAACATGTTGCTCATCTAGTGGGCCTAATCACAGTAACATGCTGCTCATCTAGTGGGCCTAATCACAGTAACATGTTGCTCATCTAGTGAACCTGAATCACAGTAACATGTTGTTCATCTAGTGGACCTAATCACAGTAACATGTTGCTCATCTAGTGAACCTTAATCACAGTAACATGTTGCTCATCATGGACCTAATCACAGTAACATGTTGCTCATCTAGTGGGCCTAATCACAGTAACATGTTGCTCATCTAGTGAACCTAATCACAGTAACATGTTGCTCATCTAGTGGACCTAATCACAGTAGCATGTTGCTCATCTAGTGGGCCTAATCAATGCTGCTCATCTAGTGAACCTAATCACAGTAACATGTTGCTCATCTAGTGGGCCTAATCACAGTAACATGTTGCTCATCTAGTGAACCTAATCACAGTAACGTTGCTCTTCTATGAACTTCACAGTAAATATGCTCATCTAGTGGACCTAATCACAGTAACATGTTGCTCATCTAGTGAACCTAATCACAGTAACATGTTGCTCATCTAGTGAACCTAATCACAGTAACATGTTGCTCATCTAGTGGACCTAATCACAGTAACATCACATGGTAACATGTTGCTCATCTAGTGGACCTAATCACAGTAACATGCTGCTCATCTAGTGAATCTAATCACAGTAACATGCTGCTCATCTAGTGAACCTAATCACAGTAACATGTTGCTCATCTAGTGAACACAGTAACATCACAGTAACATAAATACGTTGCTCATCTAGTGGGCCTAATCATCTAGTGAACATGTAACTGCTCATCTAGTGAACCTAATCACAGTAATCTAGTGTTGCTCATCTAGTGAACCTAATCACAGTAACATGTTGCTCATCTAGTGAACCTAATCACAGTAACATGTTGCTCATCTAGTGGGCCTAATCACAGTAACATGTTGCTCATCTAGTGAACCTAATCACAGTAACATGTTGCTCATCTAGTGAACCTAATCACAGTAACATGTTGCTCATCTAGTGAACCTAATCACAGTAACATGTTGCTCATCTAGTGGACCTAATCACAGTAACATGTTGCTCATCTAGTGAACCTAATCACAGTAACATGTTGCTCATCATCTAGTGGGCCTAATCACAGTAACATGTTGCTCATCTAGTGGGCCTAATCACAGTAACATGTTGCTCATCTAGTGAACCTAATCACAGTAACATGTTGCTCATCTAGTGGGCCTAATCACAGTAACATGTTGCTCATCTAGTGAACCTAATCACAGTAACATGTTGCTCATCTAGTGGACCTAATCACAGTAACATGTTGCTCATCTAGTGAACCTAATCACAGTGGGTAACATGTTGCTCATCTAGTGAACCTAATCACAGTAACATGTTGCTCATCTAGTGGACCTAATCACAGTAACATGTTGCTCATCTAGTGAACCTAATCACAGTAACATGTTGCTCATCTAGTGGGCCTAATCACAGTAACATGCTGCTCATCTACCTAATCACAGTAACATGTTGCTCATCTAGTGGACCTAATCACAGTAACATCATCTAGTGAACCTAATGTAACATTCTCATCTAGTGAACCTAATCACAGTAACATGTTGCCTATCTAGTGGACCTAATCACAGTAACATGTTGCTCATCTAGTGAACCTAATCACAGTAACATGTTGCTCATCTAGTGGGGCCTAATCACAGTAACATGTTGCTCATCTAGTGGGCCTAATCACAGTAACATGTTGCTCATTCAGTGAACTTAACACAGTAACATGTTGCTCAGAACCTAATCACAGTAACATGTTGCTCATCTAGTGAACCTAATCACAGTAACATGTTTCTCATCTATGAACCTAATCACAGTAACATGTTGCTCATCTAGTGAACCTAATCACAGTAACATGTTGCTCATCTAGTGGGCCTAATCACAGTAACATCGCTGCTCATCTAGTGAACCTAATCACAGTAACATGCTGCTCATCTAGTGAACCTAATCACAGTAACATGTTGCTCATCTAGTGAACCTAATCACAGTAACATGTTGCTCATCTAGTGGACCTAATCACAGTAACATGTTGCTCATCTAGTGGGCCTAATCACAGTAACATGTTGCTCATCTAGTGGACCTAATCACAGTAACATGTTGCTCATCTAGTGGACCTAATCACAGTAACATGTTGCTCATCTAGTGGACCTAATCACAGTAACATGTTGCTCATCTAGTGAACCTAATCACAGTAACATGTTGCTCATCTAGTGGACCTAATCACAGTAACATGTTGCTCATCTAGTGGACCTAATCACAGTAACATGTTGCTCATCTAGTGAACCTAATCACAGTAACATGTTGCTCATCTAGTGAACCTAATCACAGTAACATGTTGCTCATCTAGTGGACCTAATCACAGTAACATGTTGCTCATCTAGTGGACCTAATCACAGTAACATGTTGCTCATCTAGTGGGCCTAATCACAGTAACATGTTGCTCATCTAGTGGGCCTAATCACAGTAACATGTTGCTCATCTAGTGGGCCTAATCACAGTAACATGTTGCTCATCTAGTGGGCCTAATCACAGTAACATGTTGCTCATCTAGTGGGCCTAATCACAGTAACATGTTGCTCATCTAGTGGACCTAATCACAGTAACATGTTGCTCATCTAGTGGGCCTAATCACAGTAACATGTTGCTCATCTAGTGGGCCTAATCACAGTAACATGTTGCTCATCTAGTGGACCTAATCACAGTAACATGTTGCTCATCTAGTGGACCTAATCACAGTAACATGTTGCTCATCTAGTGGACCTAATCACAGTAACATGTTGCTCATCTAGTGAACCTAATCACAGTAACATGTTGCTCATCTAGTGAACCTAATCACAGTAACATGTTGCTCATCTAGTGGACCTAATCACAGTAACATGTTGCTCATCTAGTGGGCCTAATCACAGTAACATGTTGCTCATCTAGTGGGCCTAATCACAGTAACATGTTGCTCATCTAGTGGGCCTAATCACAGTAACATGTTGCTCATCTAGTGGACCTAATCACAGTAACATGTTGCTCATCTAGTGAACCTAGCATGCTGTCATCTAGTAACAATCACAGTAGCATGTTGCCTATCTAGTGAACCTAATCACAGTAACATGTTGCTCATCTAGTATTCCAATCACAGTAACATGTTGCTCATCTAGTGAACCTAATCACAGTAACATGTTGCTCTATCTAGTGAACCTCAATTATTAGTAACATGTTGTCATCTAGTGACCTAATCACAGTAGCATGTTGCTCATCTAGTGGGCCTAATCACAGTAGCATGTTGCTCATCTAGTGGGCCTAATCACAGTAACATGTTGCTCATCTAGTGGACCTAATCACAGTAACATGCTGCTCATCTAGGTGGGCCTAATCACAGTAACATGTTGCTCATCTAGTGGACCTAATCACAGTAACATGTTGCTCATCTAGTGGACCTAATCACAGTAACATGTTGCTCATCTAGTGGGCCTAATCACAGTAACATGTTGCTCATCTAGTGAACCTAATCACAGTAACATGTTGCTCATCTAGTGGGCCTAATCATCAGTAAACATGTTGCTCATCTAGTGAGCCTAATCACAGTAACATGTTGCTCATCTAGTGGGACCTAATCACAGTAACATGTTGCTCATCTAGTGAACCTAATCACAGTAACATGTTGCTCATCTAGTGGGCCTAATCACAGTAACATGTTGCTCATCTAGTGGGCCCCTAATCACAGTAACATGTTGCTCATCTAGTGGACCTAATCACACAGTAACATGTTGCTCATATCTAGTAACATGTTGCTCATCTAGTGGGCCTAATCACAGTAACATGTTGCTCATCTAGTGAACACAGTAGCATGTTTCTCATCTAGTGAACCTAATCACAGTAACATATTTGCTCATCTCTAGTGGGCCTAATCACAGTAACATGTTGCTCATCTAGTGGGCCTAATCACAGTAACATAGTGTAGGAGTATCTGGAAATAAGAGAGCCTGCCTGTTGGGTCATCTTAGCATACAATTTACTGTATACAACCCCATTGTCTTTTAAGTTAATGTCTTTCACAGCAGCACACAATTGGAATGTTTTGTATCAGTCAGGCAATTCTAGCGGAACTTGCTTACGGTTACTCAAACTGGTGAGGTACCGTTGTGGGTTATCGAATTGTACATAACATCACCTCTCCCTCTCCCTGTGTGTGTCTCTCTGTTTCTGTCTCTCTCACTCTCTCTCTCACTCTGTCTCTCTCTCTCTCACTCTGTCTCTCTCTGTGTCTCTCTGTGTCTCTCTGTGTGTCTCTCTCTCTCTCTCTGAACAGGCGTTTGGCAACGCTAAGACGGCTCAGAACAACCACTCCAGTCGCTTTGGGAAGTTTATCCAGGTCAACTATCTGGAGAGTGGGGTGGTGAGAGGGTGAGGCAGTGTTATCGACACATACTGAATACCATATAGGAGAATCTGTCTTTGTATGACTTGACATGATAGCAGCAGGATCACAGAAAACAAACTATCCATCAATTTTTATTCAATGCATTGGTTTGTTTTAAATAGACCGGCACCCAGTCTATTTCTGCTCTCTTGGACAACTCGCTATGGAGTTACCAAGCCAAACAGCATGTTTCACTTGACAGTGACTGCAATTGAGTTGCCAATAGCACAAATAGATCTTGGGAGCAGGCTATATTTATGGCCTTTCCTCAACAAGGGTAAACCACATTTTAATTGGTGGGTTTCTGGCAAAAAAATGAATCTATCTGTAATTAATTGGTTTATTCGTGTAGTTCCCTTGCTGTCAGTGTCACCATGAACACGGGACTTTGTCACTAGATTACATTGCTACTGTCGTAACCTTTAATTTCAGTTCACAGCACAACCATTTGGCTTGATTTTAGTAAGCGGACGTGACTACAAATATCAAGAATTTGTGGACAAATCACATTTCTGTCAGATGTTTGTATTTGGTATTGATTTTCTGTTTTGTATTTTGTATTGATTATCTGTTTCCTTTGCAGGGCGGTAGTAGAGAAGTATTTCCTGGAGAAGTGCCGGCTAGTGTTTAGAGATAGGAGTGAGAGGTATGGATGGCAGAGCAGAGATCTCACTCACACACACGGACCTGACCCATATTTCCACACTATTGACGTAAATTAATAATTTGTGCAAAAGCCAGAGTTGATTCCTTATCTTGACTCGTACTCCAAGTGAATCAGGAACTAGCACGTCCAGGACGACTCAGTTTCTTATCTTGACTCGTACTCCAAGTGAATCAGGAACTAGCACGTCCAGGACGACTCAGTTTCTTATCTTGACTCGTACTCCAAGTGAATCAGGAACTAGCACGTAACAGGACGACTCAGTTTCTTATCTTGACTCGTACTCAAGTGAATCAGGAACAAGCACGTCCAGGATGACTCAGTTTCTTATCTTGACTCGTACTCCAAGTGAATCCGAGAACTAGCACGTCCAGGACGACTCAGTTTCTTATCTTGACTCGTACTCCAAATGAATCAGGAACTAGCACGTCAGGACGACTCAGTTTCTTATCTTGACCTCAGTACTCCAAGTGAATCAGGAACTAGCACGTCCAGGACGACTCAGTTTCTTATCTTGACTCGTACTCCAAATGAATCAGGAACTAGCACGTCCAGGACGACTCAGTTTCTTATGAACTGGAATTTCAGGAAATGTCCCGTTTGACTCAAAATCTCCAGACCATGATTTTCGTACAGGAGCTTTTTCATTTGTCATAGTTAGTATCTGCTATTCTCTGAACACGTCACTTTTTAACAGGCTGTGGTGTTAATGTCGAACACACAGCATGAGCTCCTGTGACTGCAGTGCCTAAATAAGGGATTTGGTTATACTATTAACCCTCTTTATTTCAAGTTAAACCTGGTGTGAAGCTTCACCTAATAAGAAAGCCAACTAGACATTAATCCAAACCATCTGGTACAAGGTAGAAATAATAGCACTGTTGTACAGATCCCATTTAACAGCAGCTGAACAAATATTAGTCTCGACAGAATTACTCGCATACTGAAAGAAATGTACCATAATAATGTAAAATAAAAATGTAGGTAACATTTAAGGTTAACTGTATTAAAGCATGCTTTATAAAGGGTTTGTAAATGCTGGTGTAAGTAGTTGTCAAATAATCAATCACTCCCATTTCAACCAGTTAGTTATTACTGATTTCATACACTATCTAGACACTAATGATTAACAGTCTACGACTGGAACCCTAAGTTGTTCCTGACTACATTACCTGACTACGAGTCTGTAACTAGAGGCCTGTAGTTTTCCCTGGTCCTCTCTACAAGTAGAGTTTAACCTCTGACCCTTGAACTTCAGGAACTACCACGTGTTCTACTACCTGCTGGTGGGAGCGTCCAAGGAGGAGCAGAGAGTTCAGTCTGCTGCATCC
>NW_027001188.1:0-7805 GCF_036934945.1 Oncorhynchus masou masou
ACTAACCCTTACCCTAACCTTACCTTAACCCTTACCCTAACCTTACCCTTACCCTTACCCTAACCTTACCTTAACCCTTACCCTAACCTTACCTTAACCCTTACCCTAACCTTACCCTTACCCTAACCTTACCTTAACCCTTACCCTAACCTTACCTTAACCCTTACCCTAACCTTACCTTAACCCTAACCTTACCTAACCTTACCTTAACCTTACCTTTAACCTCTTACCTAACCTTACCTTAACCCTTACCCTAACCTTAACCCTCTTACCCTAACCTTACCTAACCTTACCCTTACCCTTACCCTAACCTTACCTTAACCCTACCCTTACCTTAACCCTTACCCTAACCTTACCCTTACCCTTACCCTAACCTTACCTTAACCCTACCCTTACCTTAACCCTTACCCTAACCCTACCCTTACCCCACTCCTAACCTTACCCTTACCCTAACCTTTACCTTTAACTCCTTACCCTAACCTTTACCTTTAACCTTACCCTAACCTTACCTTAACCTCTTACCCTAACCTACCCTTACCCTTACCCTAACCTTACCTTTAACCCTTACCCTAACCTTTACCTAACCCTACTCCTAACCTTACCTTAACCCTACTCCTAACCTTTACCTAACCCTACCCTAACCTACCCTTACCCTAACCTTACCCTTACCCTAAACCTTACCTTAACCCTACCCTTACCTTAACCCTTACCCTAACCTTACCCTTACCCTTACCCTTACCCTAACCTTACCTTACCTTAACCCTTACCCTAACCTTACCCTTACCCTTACCGTAACACTAACCTTAACCCTAACGCTAACCATAACCCTTACCCTAACCTTAACCCTAACTTAACCTTTACCCTAACTCTAGCCCTAACCTTAACCCTAACTTAACCTCTACCCTAACTCTAGCCCTAACACCCTAACCTTTACACTAACTCTAGCCCTAACCTTAACGCTAACTTAACCTAACTCTAGCCCTAACACTAACCCTAACCTTTACACTAACTCTAGCCCTAACCTTAACCCTAACTTAACCTCTACCCTAACTCTAGCCCTAACACTAACCCTAACCTTTACCCTAACTCTAGCCCTAACCTTAACCCTAACTTAACCTCTACCCTAACTCTAGCCCTAACACTAACCCTTACCCTAACCCTAACCTTAACCGTTAACCCTAACTTAACCTTTACCCTAACTCTAGCCCTAACACTAACCCTAACCTTATTCCTAACTTAACCCTTACCCTAACTCTATCCCCAACCATAACCTTAACCCTTACCCTAAATTAACCCTTACCATAACCCTAACCTTAACCTTAACCCTAACTTAACCTTTACCCTAACTCTAACTCTAGCCCTAGCCCTAACCATAAACCTTTACCCTAACTCTAGCCCTAACCTTAACCCTAACTTAACCTTTACCCTAACTCTAGCCCTAACACTAACCCTAACCTTTACCCTAACTCTAGCTCTAGCCCTAGCCCTAACCATAAACCTTTACCCTAACTCTAGCCCCAACACTAACCCTAACCTTTACCCTAACTCTAGCTCTAGCCCTAACCATAAACCTTTACCCTAACTCTAGCTCTAGCCCTAACCATAAACCTTTACCCTAACTCTAGCCCTAACCTTAACCCTAACTTAACCTTTACCCTAACTCTAGCCCTAACATTAACCCTAACCTTAGCCCTAACTTAACACCCTAACTCTATCCCCAACCATAACCTTAACCCTTACCCTAACTCTATCCCCAACCATAACCTTAACCCTTACCCTAACTTAACCCTTACCATAACTCTAACCCCAACCATAACCCTAACCCTTACCCTAACTTAACCTGTCGTGGAAATTTTCTGTATTTACCAAATCATGAGAGCAACCACACACAAGTCAGAGTTAGTTATAATTAAAGATGGATCTTTGTGATATGAACTCCATCCCAACCCTGTGACTCTCAGATCAATTCCGTGTCTATAAATGAATTCTCTGAGAGTCCCTTACACATTGCAACTGAGATCCTTTATAGCAAAGACACACATAGCCAGACAGCATAGGCATAATTTATCATTCAGCTTTGTCTCCTAAACTATGTTCTTTTCTCAAACTCAGAACCATAAACAAATCCTCCATATCAACAGGCATATATCAACTCCATCCTATCTTGACAAGATCACAGAGACACACTGACTGGCACACAGACATTGTGGAGCCAAGAGATACATGCTTGACCTCTCCCCTCCTCCGGCCCAAGTAACTTAGTCTTGACATAGAACAGATGACTGCAACCCCGCCACAGTATTATACAAAAACATTCTGATGAGAAGTAACTTACAAACATATGATGAATATAAAACATCTTACCTATGTTACCAACTAATTCTGATTATTCCCCAACAAACCTCACCCTAACTCTAGCCCTTACCCTAACCCTAACCCTAATCAGCCCTAACCCCTAACCCTAACCCTTAGCCCTAACTCTAGCCCTAACCCTAACCCTAACCCTAACTCTAGCCCTAACCCTAACCATAAACCTTTACCCTAACTCTAGACCTAACCCTAACCCTAACCCTTAGCCCTAACTCTAGCCCTAACCCCTAACCCTAACCCTAACTCTAGCCCTAACCCTAACCATAAACCTTTACCCTAACTCTAATGGCCCTAACCCTAACCCTAACCCTTAGCCCTAACTCTAGCCCTAACCCTAACCCTAACTCCTTACCCCTAACTTAACCCTTACCCTAACTCTAGCCCTAACACTAACCCTAACCCTTACCTTAGCCCTAACTTAACCCTTACCTAACTCTAGCCCTAACACTAACCCTTACCTTAGCCCTAACTTAACCCTTACCCTAACTCTAGCCCTAACACTAACCCTAACCTTACCTTAGCCCTAACTTAACCCTTACCCTAACTCTAGCCCTAACACTGACACCCATAGCCCCTAACTTAACCCTTACTAACTCTGGCCCTAACACTAACCCTAACCCTAACCCTAACTCTAGCCCTAACACTAACCTAACCCTTACCCTAACTCTAGCCCTAACCACATAACCTAACCCACTTACCTAACTCTAGCCCTAACCATAACCTAACCCTAACCCTTACCCTAACTCTAGCCCTAACCATAACCCCTAACCCTTACCTTAGCCCTAACTTAACCCTTACCCTAACTCTAGCCCTAACACTAACCCTTACCTTAGCCCCTAGCAACCCTTACCCCTAACTCTAGCCCTAACACTAACCTTACCTTAGCCCTAACTTAACCCTTACCCTAACTCTAAGCCCTAACACTAACCCTTACCTTAGCCCTAACTTAACCCTTACCTAACTCTGGCCCTAACACTAACCCTTACCTTAGCCCTAACTCAACCCTTACCCTAACTCTAGCCCTAACACTAACCCTTACCTTAGCCCTAGCTTAACCCTTACCTAACTCTAGCCCTAACTACTAACCCTTACCTTAAGCCCTAACTTAACCCTTACCTAACTCTAGCCCTAACATAACCACTTACCTTAGCCCTAACTTAACCCTTACCCTAACTCTAGCCCTAACACTAACCCTTACCTTAGCCCCTAACTTAACCCTTGCCCTAACTCTAGCCCTAACACTAACCCTTACCCTAACTTAACCCTTACCCTAACTCTAGCCCTAACACTAACCCTTACCTTAGCCCTAACCTAACCCTTACCCTAACTCTAGCCCTAACACTAACCCTTACCTTAGCCCTAACCTAACCCTTACCCTAACTCTAGCCCTAACACTAACCATTACCTTAGCCCTAACTAACCCTTACCCTAACTCTAGCCCTAACACTAACCCTTACCTTAGCCCCTAACTTAACCCTTACCCCTAACCCAACCCTTACCCTAACTCTAGCCTAACATAACCCTTACCTTAGCCCTAACTTACACACTAACTCTAGCCCTAACCATAACCTAACCCTAAATTATCCTTTACACTAACTCTAGCCCCCATAACTCTAACCCTTGCCTAACCCTTGCACCCTAACAACCATAACCTAACCCTAACCCTAACCCTTACCCTAACTTAACCATAACCTAACCTAACCTAACCCTTACCCTAACTTAACCATAACCCTAACCCTAACCCTAACCCTTACCCTAACTTAACCATAACCCTAACCCTAACCCTAACCCTTACCCTAACTTAACCATAACCCTAACCATAACCCTAACCCTAACTCTAGCCCTAACCCTTACCCTAACCCTAACTCTAGCCCTAACCATAACCCTAACCCTTACCCTAACTTAACCCTTACCCTAACTCTAGCCCTAACCATAACCTAACCCTTACCCTAACTTAACCCTTACCCTAACTCTAGCCTAACCCTAACCCTAACCCTTACCTAACTTAACTACCTAATTCTAGCCCTAACCATAACTCTAATCCTTACCTAACCCAACCCTTACCTAACCCTAACCCTACCCTAACCCTAACTCTAGCCTAACCATAACCCTAACCCTTACCCTAACTTAACCCTTACCTAACTCTAGCCCCTAACCATAACCCCTAACCCTTACCCTAACTTAACCCTTACCCTAACTCTAGCCCTAACCATAACTCTAACCCTTACCCCTAACTAACCCTTACCTAACTCTAGCCCCTAGCCCTAACCATAACTCTAACCCTTACCCTAACTTAACCCTTACCCTAACTCTAGCCCTAACCATAAACCTAACCCTAACCCTAACCCTTACCCTAACCAGCACCTTACCTAAACCTAAATTAACCCTTACCCTAGCTCTAGCTAACCCAACCTAACCCTTACCCTAACTTAACCCTTACCCTAACTCTAGCCATAACCATAACCCTAACCCTTACCCTAACTTAACCCTAACCCTAGATTAACCCTTACCCTAGCTCTAGCCTAACCATAACCCTATCCCTTACCCTAACTTAACCCTTACCCTAACCCTAAATTAACCCTTACCCTAGCTCTAGCCCTAACCTTAACCCTAACCCTTACCCTAACTTAACCCTTACCCTAACTCTAGCCATAACCATAACCCTAACCCTTACCCTAAATTAACCCTTACCCTAACCCTAAATTAACCCTTACCCTAGCTCTAGCCCTAACCATAACCTAACTTACCCTAAATTAAACCTTACCTAACTCTAGCCTAACCATAACCCTAACCCTTACCCTAACCCTAACCCGTACCCTAACTTAACCCTTACCCTAACCCTAAATTAACCCTTACCCTAACTCTAGCCCTAACCATAACCCTAACCCTTACCCTAACCCTAACCCTTACCCTAACTTAACCCTTACCCTAACCCTAAATTAACCCTTACCCTAGCTCTAGCCCTAACCATAACCCTAACCCTTACCCTAACTTAAGACTTACCCTAACTCTAGCCCTAACCATAAACCTAATCCTTACCATAACCCTAACCCTTACCCTAACTTAACCCTTACCCTAACCCTAAATTAACCCTTAACCTAACTCTAGCCCTAACCATAACCCTAACCCTTACCCTAACTTAACCCTTACCCTAACTCTAGCCCTAACCATAACCCTAACCCTCACCCTAACCATAACCCTATCCCTTACCCTAACTCTAGAGCTAACCATAACCCTAACCCTTACTCTAGCCCTAACCATAACCCTAACCCTTACCCTAACTCTAGCCCTAACCATAACCCTAACCCTTACCCTAACTCTAGCCCTAACCATAACCCTAACCCTTACCTGACTTAACCCTTACCCCTAACCCTAAATTAACCATACCCCTAACTCTAGCCCTAACCATAACCCTAACCCATACCCTAACTTAACCCTTACCTAACTCTAGCCCTAACCATAACCCTATCCTTACCCTAAATTAACCCTTACCCTAACTCTAGCCCTAACCATAACCCTAAACCTTACCCTAACCATAACCCTAACCCTTACCCTAACTCTAGCCGTAACCATAACCCTAACCCTTACCCTAACTCTAGCCCTAACCATAACCCTAACCCTTACCCTAACTCTAGCCCTAACCATAACCCTAACCCTTACCCTAACTTAACCCTTACCCTAACTCTAGCCCTAACCATAACCCTAACCCTTACCCTAACTTAACCCTTACCCTAACTCTAGCCCTAACCCTAACCTAACCCTTACCCTAACTTAACCCTATACTCTAACCCTAGCCCTAATCTTCACCCTAACCCTATCTGTACCCTAACTCTTTCCCTTACCTTAACCCTTACCCTAACCCTAAATCAACCCTTACCCTAGCTCTAGCCCTAACCCTAACCCTTACCCTAACTTAACCCTTACTCTAACCCTAGCCCTAATCTTCACCCTAACCCTATCTGTACCCTAGCTCTAGCCCCAACCATAACCCTTACCCTTACCCTAACTTAACCCTTATACTAACCCTAATCTTCACCCTAACCCTATCTGTACCCTAACTCTTTCCCTTACCTTAACCCTTACCCTAACCCTAACTTAACCCTTACCCTAACTCTAGCCCTAACCATAACCCTAACCCTTACCCTAACTTAACCTTACTCTAACTCTAGCACTAATCTTCACCCTAACCCTATTCTGTACCCTAACTCTTTCCCTTACCTTAACCCTTACCCTAACACTAAATTAACCCTTACCCTAGCTCTATTCCTAACCATAACCCTAACCCTGACCCTAACTTAACCCATCTCTAATCCTAGCCCTAATCTTCACCCTAACGCTATCTGTACCCTAGCTCTAGCCCCAACCATAACAATAACCCTTACCCTAACTTAACCCTTACTCTAACCCTAGCCCTAATCTTCACCCTAACCCTATCTGTACCCTAACTCTTTCCCTTACCTTAACCCTTACCCTAACACTAAATTAACCCTTACCCTAACTCTAGCCCTAACCATAACCCTAACCCTTACCCTAACTCTAGCCCTAACCATAACCCTAACCCTTACCCTAACTTAACCCTTACCCTAACTCTAGCCCTAACCATAACCCTAACCCTTACCCTAACTTAACCCTTACGCTAACCCTAGCCCTAACCATAACCCTAAACCTTACCCTAACCATAACCCTAACCCTTACCCTAACTTTAGCCGTAACCATAACCCTAACCCTTACCCTAACTCTAGCCCTAACCATAACCCTAACCCTTACCCTAACTCTAGCCCTAACCATAACCCTAACCCTTACCCTAACTTAACCCTTACACTAGCTCTAGCCCTAACCATAACCTCAACCCTTACCCTAACTTAACCCATACTCTAACCCTAGCCCTAATCTTCACCCTAACCCTATCTGTACCCTAACTCTTTCCCTTAACTTAACCCTTACCCTAACCCTAAAGTAACCCTTACCCTAGCTCTAGCCCTAATCTTCACCCTAACCCTATCTGTACCCTAACTCTTTCCCTTACCTTAACCCTTACCCTAACCCTAAAGTAACCCTTACCCTAGCTCTAGCCCGAACCATAACCCTAACCCTTACCCTAACTTAACCCTTACTCTAACCCTAGCCCTAATCTTCACCCTAACCCTATCTGTACCCTAACTCTTTCCCTTACCTTAACCCTTACCCTAAGCCTAAATTAGCCCTTACCCTAACCCTTACCACAACCATAACCCTAACCCTTACCCTAACTCTAGCCCTAACCATAACCCTAACCCTTACCCTAACTAGTATTGATAGGAGTGAGATCCCCTCCATATAGTATTGATTGGAGTGAGATCCACTCCATGTAGTATTGATAGGAGTGAGATCTACTCCATATAGTATTGATAGGAGTGAGATCCACTCCATGTAGTATTGATAGGAGTGAGATCCCC
>NW_027001189.1:0-7801 GCF_036934945.1 Oncorhynchus masou masou
ACTAGTCAGGGTCAGACAACTAGTGGAGGTCAGACAGCTAGTCAGAGGTCAGACCCTAGTCAGAGGGTCGAGCACACTGTCCGCTACGGGAGGAGGAATCAGACAGCTAGTCAGGAGTCAGACAGCTAGTCAGACAGCTAGTCAGAGGGCAGACAGCTAGTCAGAGTCAGACAGCTAGTCAGAGGTCAGACAACTAGTCAGACAACTAGTCAGAGTCGAGCACACTGTCACGCTATGGGAGGAGGTCGACAACTAGTCAGAGTCAGACAGCTAGTCAGAGGTCAGACAACTGGTAGAGTCGAGCACACTGTCCGATGCGGGAGGAGGAATCAGACAACTAGTCAGAGGTCAGACAGCTAGTCAGAGGTGCGAGCACACTGTCCGCTACGGGAGGAGGAATCAGACAACTAGTCAGAGGTCGAGACAACTAGTCAGAGGTCGAGCACACTGTCCGCTACGGGAGGAGGAATCAGACAGCTGGTCAGGGTCAGACAGCTAGTCAGACAGCTAGACAGAGTCAGACAACTAGTGAACAGCCAGTGGAGTCAGACACCTGGTCAGAGGTCAGACACCTAGTCAGAGGTCAGGCAACTAGTCAGAGAATCAGGCAACTAGTCAGAAGTCAGGCAGCTGGTCAGACAGCTGGTCAGAGGTCAGACAACTGGTCAGACACCTAGTGGAGTGGAACAGCTGGTCGGGGTCAGGCAGCTAGTCAGAAGTCAGGCAGCTAGTCAGACAGCTCAGTCAGAGGTCAGACAACTAGTCAGACACCTGGTCAGAGGAGTCAGACACCTCGTCAGAGGTCGAGCACACTGTCCGCTGCGGGAGGAGAGAATCAGACAACTAGTCAGAGGTCAGACAACTAGTCAGACACCTAGTCAGAGGGCCAGACAACTAGTCAGACACCTAGTCAGAGGTCAGACAGCTGGTCAGAGGTCAGACAACTGGTCAGACACCTAGTCAGAGGTCAGACAGCTAGTCAGAGGTCTGAAGCACACTGTCCGCTACGGGAGGAGGAATCAGACAACTAGTCAGAGGTCAGACAACTAGTCAGAGGTCGAGCACACTGTCCGCTACGGGAGGAGGAATCAGACAGCTGAGGAGTCAGAGGTCAGACAACTAGTCCAGAGGAGTGCGGAGCACACTGTCCGCTACGGGAGGAGGAATCAGACAACTAGTCAGAGGTCAGACAACTAGTGGTGCTAGTCAGAGGTCAGACAACTCGTCAGAGGCAGTCGGGCACACTGTCTAAGCTAGGGAGAGGAATCAGACAACTAGACAGAGGTCAGGCAACTAGTCATGGTCAGAGGTCAGACAGCTGGTCGGGGAGGTCGAGCACACTGTCCGCTACGGGAGGGGGAGGAATCAGACAACTGGTCAGAGGTCAGACAACTAGTCAGAGGCGTGCACACTGTCCGCTACGGGAGGAGGAATCAGACAACTAGTCAGAGGTCAGACAACTAGTCAGAGAGTCGAGCACACTGTCCGCTACGGGAGGAGGAATCAGACAACTAGTCAGAGGTCAGACAACTAGACAGAGGTCAGACAACTAGTCATAGTCAGAGGTCAGACAACTAGTCAGAGGTCGAGCACACTGTCCGCTACGGGAGGAGGAATCAGACAACTAGTCAGAGGTCAGACAACTAGTCAGAGAGTCGAGCACACTGTCAGCTACGGGAGGAGGAATCAGACAACTAGTCAGAGGTCAGACAACTAGTCAGAGGTCAGACCACTAGTCAGAGGTCAGGCAACTAGTCAGAAGTCAGGCAACTAGTTAGAAATGTGCTGGGTTCTAGGTACTGTTGGGTTCTCTACCTGGTGTGGCTCTAGGTCCTGTTGGGTTCTCTACCTGGTATTGGTTCTAAGTCCTGTTGGGTTCTCAGTCCTGTTGGGTTCCCGAACTGGTGTGGCTCTAGGTCCTGTTGGGTTCTCTACCTGGTGTGGCTCTAGGTCCTGTTGGGTTCTCTACCTGGTGTGGCTCTAGGTCCTGTTGGGTTCTCTACCTGGTATTGGTTCTAAGTCCTGTTGGGTTCTCAGTCCTGTTGGGTTCCCTACCTGGTGTGGTTCTAAGTCCTGTTGGGTTCTCTACCTGGTGTGGCTCTAGGTCCTGTTGGGTTCTCTACCTGGTGTGGCTCTAGGTCCTGTTGGGTTCTCTACCTGGTATTGGTTTTAAGTCCTGTTGGGATCTCTACCTGGTGTGGCTCTAGGTCCTGTTGGGATCTCTACCTGGTGTGGCTCTATGTCCTGTTGGGTTCCCTACCTGGTATTGGTTCTAGGTCCTGTTGGGTTCTCTGGGCTAGCGTGGGTCCTGTGGTTCTCAGGTCAAAGATGCGACGAGGATTCTAATATCCCATAACTTTTTGCATAAACGAGGAAGAATTCTAAGCAAAAAGGAAACCAGCAATGCTAGTTAGCAACGGCACTGGTCCCAATGAATCTGTGTATGGTGCTACAACGTTATCCTGACCTGGGTAATCCTCAACCTAGGTGTGGGTTCTCTCCCAGAGCAGCCTACTACAAAGCAGGATCAAATAGTTAGCCAGGTATCGTTGATAAGCACGGATGTTATAAATATCACCCGGGACTATGAGCCGCAGTGTTCGACGTTCTTCCTTTCTGTTGTCCTGGAGTCTTAAAACTCCAGAACCTAAAAGAAAGTACCAGGATGTACCTAATGTTCTTCAGCATTTCAACTTTGATAAGCAACGAGAAATAATTCATTTAAAAATAACAACAAAAAAAGCTAAACTTATAGATATGCGTTTTTGGGTGTTGAATCAATCGACCCTTCGCTAAAACCCTCTGGGTCCCTTGGATAGTGATGCAACCTCTGGTTCCCTTGGATACTGATGCAACCTCTGGTTCCCTTGGATACTGATGCAACCTCTGGTTCCCGTGGATACTGATGCAACCTCTGGTTCCCTTGGATACTGATGCAACCTCTGGTTCCCTTGGATACTGATGCAACCTCTGGTTCCCGTGGATACTGATGCAACCTCTGGTTCCCGTGGATACTGATGCAACCTCCGACAGCGTTTTCCCCCGGAAGCCCATTTCCCCTTCTAACCGTTGGAGAAATCTCCTCACAATGATCTCAAACTATGTTTTTAATGCACGCAATGAAAATAAACACGGCTAAATCAGGAAACTCTTGGGTATATGTTGTGGTGGATTGTCGCTACAATGTCTTCACGGGAAACCTGGTCAAGTTGTTTTGCAGTGTGGCTAGCCACTGAATACACCCTGTATAGTACGAGTTGCTAACCCATTTGGGGATTATAAAAGTGCTTTCAAATCGTTTGCTGATGTCGACAGCAAGATGAGTTAAAATTCCTAATATAGCCAACTTAGCTAGCTAGCATCCATTTAGAGAAAACAAGTTCTAGCAAGTGGCTAGCTAGCGTTAACAACGTTTGGTGGTCAATAAGAAAGACCAAGCTAACCAGCTGAGCTAAGCTAACCAGCTGAGCTAAGCTAACCAGCTGAGCTAAGCTAACCAGCTAAGCTAACCAGCTGAGCTAAGCTAACCAGCTGAGCTAGCAAACACTAAAAAATATATAGTTTTGGGATTCTAATAATACTCCCAACAGGCTCTGCATTTCAGGAATCAGTACCTGGTTCGCTGTTTAATTATTTAACCATTTAAACAATGATTTTTTTAAAGAAAACTGCCCTTGATGCACTGCCCACTGCCCTTGATGCGTTTCGGGCTCGACGACAGTTGCTATCCCTTGGAGCGTTGCAATTGGTTGCCCAAAATTCCAGGGCGGGGCTTAGCGAAAGAGTCAATTAGACCGTGCCCATTTTAAGCTCATCTTTAAAAAAAACGATGTAAAAATAGTTAGGCAAGTTAGCTGGCTAACTCATTGTTCCCGCTTTGTAGTATACCCCACCTTCAGTGGGTTCTAAGCCCTGTTGCGCTCTCTACCCGGTGTGGGTTCTAAGCCCTGTTGCTCTCTCTACCCGGTGTGGGTTCTATGTTCTGTTGGGTCCTCTACCTGGTGTGGATTCTAAGTCCTGTTGGGTTCTCTATCTGGTATTGGTACTATGTCCTGTTGGGCTCTCCATCTGATGTTGGTTCTCTACCTGGTATGGGTTCTAAGTCCTGTCGTGTTCTCTTCCTGGTATGGGTTCTAAGTCCTGACGAGTTCTCTTCCTGGTGTGGGTTCTAAGTCATGTTGGGTTCTCTATCTGCTATTGGTTCTATGTCCTGTTGGGTTCTCTACCTGGTATGGGTTACAAGTCCTGTCGAGTTCTCTTTCTGGTGTGGGTTCTATGTCCTGTCGGGTTCTGTACCTGGTGTGGGTTCCTCCTCCTGGTTCCGTGTCACAGTGAGGTCTAGAGGTGAGTCGAGGTCAGAACGCGGGAGCCTGTGGTGGTGGTAAGGCGTGTCTTGGAGGCGTACTCCATGGCAAACTGCCTCACCATCCTCTTCATCAGTTCCTGGGCCACCAGAGGGACGTTAGGGTCTCCGCTGGACGCCAGCTCTGGACAGACAGCCAATCACAGGTAAGCACACTGTCTACGTTCATTTATCTCAGCCAATCACAGGTAAACACACTGTCTACGTACATTTATCTCAGCCAATCACAGGTAAGCACACTGTCTACGTACATTTATCTCAGCCAATGACAGGTAAGCACACTGTCTACGTACATTTATCTCAGCCAATCACAGGTAAGCACACTGTCTACGTACATTTATCTCAGCCAATCACAGGTAAACACACTGTTCTACGTACATGTATCTTAGTGCGTATAAACCAGGTAGCCAACGATGCTACGTAGCACTGTTAGCATTAAGAGTGTAAACGCCGTCATCTCTGTTCTAGTCGGACGGGGACTCACCTTTCTTATGGAACACAGCGTGGAGGAACCTGTGAGCTGATAGGCTGCTGTCCGAGAGGGGAAGGGGCTTGGGAGGGCGTGTCGCCTGAGGGGAGGCGGCCACTGGGACATGGTCCTATTAGAGGAGGAAGAGACAATGACATCACCGACGCGTCAGTAACAACATATACAAAACCGCAACAACGCCGCCGTAGGGGCGGTTCCCTCTGCCCAGACGCCTGACAGATCTTACAACGTCTGGATCCATATTTTATATATCAGCTAACCGCATCATAATGTCCATGACGCAGTCCATGACGCGGCACGCAACCATTGGTTGATGAACGCAACGTCTGAGCAGCGGAACACAACCAACGTCACCTGAACGACAACCGCTCCAAATGTTCAGTGACTGACAGAGAAACCCAGTAAATCTGATATTATTATACAAATATTCAGTGACTGACAGATAAACCCAGTAAATATGATATTATTATACAAATATTCAGTGACTGACAGAGAAACCCAGTAAATCTGATATTATGGAACTAAACGGAAGCGTTACCGTGAGAGCTGGAACTAAACTGAAGCGTTTCCGTGAGAGAGCTGGAACTAAACTGAAGCATTTCCGTGAGAGAGCTGGAACTAAACTGAAGCATTTCCGTGAGAGCTGGAACTAAACTGGAGCGTTTCTGTGAGAGAGCTGGAACTAAACTGAAGCGTTTCCGTGAGAGAGCTGGAACTAAACTGAAGCGTTTCCGTGAGAGAGCTGGAACTAAACTGAAGCGTTTCCGTGAGAGAGCTGGAACTAAACTGAAGCGTTTCCATGAGAGAGCTGGAACTAAACTGAAGCGTTTCCGTGAGAGCTGGAACTAAACTGAAGCGTTTCCGTGAGAGAGCTGGAACTAAACTGAAGCGTTTCTGTGAGAGAGCTGGAACTAAACTGAAGCGTTTCCGTGAGAGAGCTGGAACTAAACTGAAGCGTTTCCATGAGAGAGCTGGAACTAAACTGAAGCGTTTCCGTGAGAGAGCTGGAACTAAACTGAAGCGTTTCCGTGAGAGCTGGAACTAAACTGAAGCGTTTCCGTGAGAGAGCTGGAACTAAACTGAAGCGTTTCCGTGAGAGAGCTGGAACTAAACTGAAGCGTTTCGGTGAGAGAGCTGGAACTAAACTGAAGCGTTTCCCGTGAGAGCTGGAACTAAACTGAAGCGTTTCCGTGAGAGAGCTGGAACTAAACTGAAGCGTTTCCGTGAGAGAGCTGGAACTAAACTGAAGTGTTTGCGTGAGACAGCTGGAAGTAAATCAAGACAGAAAATAGCAGTCCGTTTGTATCACGGAGCTGAACTTACATTGATCAGCAGGCTGCAGAAGGAACAACTGGCTTTCACTGCCCAGTCCTCTAGCCCTCGGGTTCACAGTCTGGAAACACACACACACACACACACACACACACACACACACACACACACACACACACACACACACACACACACACACACACACACACACACACACACACACACACACACACACACACACACACACACACACACACACACACACACACACACACACACACACACACACACACACACACACACACACACACACACACACACACACACACACAGTCAGTAAAGTCTCAGTGGCACCAACTGGGAGTGAACACGTGTACACACACGATCATATGTCAAAGACAAGAGTCATGTCTAACACAAAATACCTGTACGCAAATACACACACACACACACACACACACACACACACACACACACACACACACACACACACACACACACACACACACACACACACACACACACACACACACACACACACACACACACTGACACTCACCATCAAAAATATTGAGGTCTCTGAGCAGCAACGGGCCATAGATTCCCTCCAGAATGCTCTCGAACCCTGGAATACACACATCAACTAGCGGTTAGAGTGTAGAGGAGGCAGGTAGCCTAGTGGTTAGAGTGTAGAGGAGGCAGGTAGTCTAGTGGTTAGAGTGTAGAGGCGGCAGGTAGCCTAGTGGTTAGAGTGTAGGGGAGGCAGGTAGCCTAGTGGTTAGAGTGTAGAGGAGGCAGGGTAGCCTAGTGGTTAGAGTGTAGAGGAGGCAGGTAGACCAGTGGTTAGAGTGTAGAGGAGGCAGGTAGCCTAGTGGTTAGAGTGTAGAGGAGGCAGGTAGACCAGTGGTTAGAGTGTAGAGGAGGCAGGTAGCCTAGTGGTCAGAGTGTAGAGGAGGCAGGGTAGCCTAGTGGTCAGAGTGTAGAGGAGGCAGGTAGCCTAGTGGTTAGAGTGTAGAGGAGGCAGGGTAGCCTAGTGGTTAGAGTGTGGAGGAGGTAGGTAGCCTAGTGGTTAAAGTGTAGAGGAGGCAGGTAGCCTAGTGGTTAGAGTGTAGAGGCAGGCAGGTAGCCTAGTGGTTAGAGTGTAGGGGAGGCAGGTAGCCTAGTGGTTAGAGAGTGTAGAGGAGGCAGGGTAGCCTAGTGGTTAGAGTGTAGAGGAGGTAGGTAGCCTAGTGGTTAGAGTGTAGAGGAGGCAGGTAGCCTAGTGGTTAGAGTGTAGAGGCGGCAGGTAGCCTAGTGGTTAGAGTGTAGAGGCGGCAGGTAGCCTAGTGGTTAGAGTGTAGAGGAGGCAGGTAGCCTAGTGGTTAGAGTGTGGGAGGCGGCAGGTAGCCTAGTGGTTAGAGTGTAGAGGAGGTAGGTAGCCTAGTGGTTAGAGTGTAGAGGAGGTAGGTAGCCTAGTGGTTAGAGAGTAGAGGAGGTAGGTAGCCTAGTGGTTAGAGTGTAGAGGCAGCAGGTAGCCTAGTGGTTAGAGTGTAGAGGAGGCAGGTAGTCTAGTGGTTAGAGTGAGGCAGGTAGTCTAGTGGTTAGAGTGTAGAGGCAGGTAGCCTAGTGGTTAGAGTGTAGAGAGGCAGGTAGCACTAGTGGTTAGAGGAGGCAGGTAGTCTAGTGGTTAGAGTGTA
>NW_027001190.1:0-7800 GCF_036934945.1 Oncorhynchus masou masou
CACACACCCAGGGCCCTACACACACAAACACTCTCCCAGGGCCTTACACACACCCAGTGCCCTACACACACCAACACACCCAGTGCCCTACACACACCCAGTGCCCTACACACAACAACACACCCAGTGCCCTACACACACCAACACACTCAGTGCCCTACACACACCCAGTGCCCTACACCCACCCAGTGCACTACACCCACCCAGTGCCCTACACCCACCCAGTGCCCTACACACACCCAGTGCACTACACACACCCAGTGCCCTACACACACCAACACACTCAGTGCCCTACACACACCCAGTGCCCTACACACACCAACACACCCAGTGCCCTACACACCCAGGGCCCTACACACACCCAGGGCCCTACACACACCCAGGGCCCTACACCCACCCAGTGCCCTACACACACCCAGTGCCCTACACACACCAACACACCCAGTGCCCTACACACACAAACACTCTCCCAGGGCCATACACTCTCCCAGGGCCCTACACACACCAACACACCCAGTGCCCTACACACACCCAGTGCCCTACACACACCAACACACCCAGTGCCCTACACACACCCAGTGCCCTACACCCACCCAGTGCCCTACACACACCCAGTGCACTACACCCACCCAGTGCCCTACACACACCCAGTGCCCTACACACACCCAGTGCCCTACACACACCAACACACTCAGTGCCCTACACACACCAACACACCCAGTGCCCTACACACCCAGGGCCCTACACACACCCAGGGTCCACACACACCAGGGCCCTACACACACCCAGGGCCCTACACACACCCAGGGCCCTACACACACCCAGGGCCCTACACACACCCAGGGCCCTACACACACCCAGGGCCCTACACACACACAAACACTCTCCCAGGGCCATACACTCTCCCGGGGCCATACACTCTCCCGGGGCCATACACTCTCCCAGGGCCATACACTCTCCCAGGGCCATACACTCTCCCAGGGCCCGACACTCTCCCAGGGCCCTACACACTGACACACATCTACCTCCATCACTCCAGTATCCCTGCTCATTGTAAATATGCTACTGGAACTGACCCTGTATATAGTAACCTTAACACTATACATATCTACCTCCATCACTCCAGTATCCCTGTCACCTTACCCCTATACATATCTACCTAGTTAGTAAGGGATAGTAGTACCAGACAGATACATACCCTCTGTCTAGTTAGTAGTGGATAGTAGTAGTACCAGACAGATACATACCCTCTGTCTAGTTAGTAGTGGATAGTAGTACCAGACAGAAACATACCTCTGTCTAGTTAGTAGTGGATAGTAGTAGTAGTAGTACCAGACAGATACATACCCTCTGTCTAGTTAGTAGTGGATAGTAGTAGTACCAGACAGATACATACCCTCTGTCTAGTTAGTAATGGATAGTAGTAGTACCAGACAGATATATACCCTCTGACTAGTTAGTAATGGATAGTAGTAGTACCAGACAGATACATACCCTCTCTCTAGTTAGTAATGGATAGTAGTAGTAGTACCAGAGAAATACATACCCTCTGTCTAGTTAGTAGTAGTACATTACCAGACAGATACATACCCTCTCTCTAGTTAGTAATGGATAGTAGTAGTACCAGACAGATACATACCCTCTGTCTAGTTAGTAGTAGTACCAGACAGATACATACCCTCGCTCTATTTAGTAGTGGATAGTAGTAGTAGTACCAGACAGATACATACCCTCTGTCTAGTTAGTAATGGATAGTAGTACCAGACAAATACATACCCTCGCTCTATTTAGTAATGGATAGTAGTAGTAGTACCAGACAGATACATACCCTCTGTCTAGTTAGTAATGGATAGTAGTACCAGACAGATACATACCCTCTGTCTAGTTAGTAATGGATAGTAGTAC
This sequence comes from Oncorhynchus masou masou, assembly GCF_036934945.1. Classification (NCBI taxonomy): domain Eukaryota; kingdom Metazoa; phylum Chordata; class Actinopteri; order Salmoniformes; family Salmonidae; genus Oncorhynchus; species Oncorhynchus masou. The sequence goes on from NW_027001190.1 coordinate 1,906, forward strand.
CAGACAGATACATACCCTCTGTCTAGTTAGTAATGGATAGTAGTGGTAGTACCAGACAGATATATACCCTCTGACTAGTTAGTAATGGATAGTAGTAGTAGTACCGACAGATACATACCTCTGTAGTTAGTAGTACCAGACAGATACATACCTCTGTCTAGTTAGTAGTGGATAGTAGTACCAGACAGATACATACCCTCTGTCTAGTTTAGTGGTAGTAGTACCAGACAGATACATACCCTCTGTCTAGTTAGTAGTAGTACCAGACAGATACATACCCTCTGTCTAGTTAGTAATGGATAGTAGTAGTAGTACCAGAGAGATACATACCCTCTGTCTAGTTAGTAGTGGATAGTAGTACCAGACAGATACATACCCTCTGTCTAGTTAGTAGTAGTACCAGACAGATACATACCCTCTGTCTAGTTAGTAGTGGATAGTAGTACCAGACAGATACATACCCTCTGTCTAGTTAGTAATGGATAGTAGTAGTAGTACCAGACAGATACATACCCTCTGTCTAGTTAGTAGTAGTACCAGACAGATACATACCCTCTGTCTAGTTAGTAATGGATAGTAGTAGTACCAGACAGATACATACCCTCTGTCTAGTTAGTAGTGGATAGTAGTAGTAGTAGTACCAGACAGATACATACCCTCTGTCTAGTTAGTAGTGGATAGTAGTAGTACCAGACAGATACATACCCTCTGTCTAGTTAGTAGTAGTACCAGACAGATACATACCCTCTGTCTAGTTAGTAGTGGATAGTAGTACCAGACAGATACATACCCTCTGTCTAGTTAGTAATGGATAGTAGTAGTAGTACCAGAGAGATACATACCCTCTGTCTAGTTAGTAGTGGATAGTAGTACCAGACAGATACATACCCTCTCTCTAGTTAGTAGTAGTACCAGACAGATACATACCCTCTGTCTAGTTAGTAGTAGTACCAGACAGATACATACCCTCTGTCTAGTTAGTAGTGGATAGTAGTACCAGACAGATACATACCCTCTGTCTAGTTAGTAGTGGATAGTAGTACCAGACAGATACATACCCTCTGTCTAGTTAGTAATGGATAGTAGTACCAGACAGATACATACCCTCTGTCTAGTTAGTAATGGATAGTAGTACCAGGCAGATACATACCCTCTGTCTAGTTAGTAATGGATAGTAGTGGATAGTAGTACCAGACAGATACATACCTCTGTCTAGTTAGTAATGGATAGTACCAGACAGATACATACCCTCTGTCTAGTTTGTAGTAGTACCAGACAGATACATACCCTCTGTCTAGTTAGTAATGGATAGTAGTACCAGACAGATACATACCCTCTGTCTAGTTAGTAGTGGATAGTAGTACCAGGCAGATACATACCCTCTGTCTAGTTAGTAATGACAGATACCCTCTGTCTAGTTAGTAGTAGTACCAGACAGATACATACCCTCTGTCTAGTTAGTAGTAGTACCAGGCAGATAATACCCTCTGTCTAGTTAGTAATGGATAGTAGTACCAGACAGATAAATACCCTCTGTCTAGATAGTAGTAGTACCAGACAGATACATACCCTCTGTCTAGTTAGTAATGGATAGTAGTAGTAGTACCAGACAGATACATACCCTCTGTCTAGTTAGTAGTAGTACCAGACAGATACATACCCTCTGTCTAGTTAGTAATGGATAGTAGTAGTAGTAGTACCAGACAGATACATACCCTCTGTCTAGTTAGTAATGGATAGTAGTAGTAGTACCAGACAGATACATACCCTCTGTCTAGTTAGTAATGGATAGTAGTGGTACCAGACAGATATATACCCTCTGTCTAGATAGTAATGGATAGTAGTAGTAGTACCAGACAGATATATACCCTCTGTCTAGTTAGTAGTAGTACCAGACAGATACATACCCTCTGTCTAGTTAGTAATGGATAGTAGTAGTACCAGACAGATACATACCCTCTGTCTAGTTAGTAATGGATAGTAGTAGTAGTACCAGACAGATACATACCCTCTGTCTAGTTAGTAATGGATAGTAGTAGTACCAGACAGATACATACCCTCTGTCTAGTTAGTAATGGATAGTAGTAGTAGTACCAGACAGATATATACCCTCTGTCTAGTTAGTAGTAGTACCAGACAGATACATACCCTCTGTCTAGTTAGTAATGGATAGTAGTAGTACCAGACAGATACATACCCTCTGTCTAGTTAGTAGTGGATAGTAGTAGTAGTAGTACCAGGCAGATACATACCCTCTGTCTAGTTAGTAGTGGATAGTAGTAGTAGTAGTACCAGGCAGATACATACCCTCTGTCTAGTTAGTAATGGATAGTAGTACCAGACAGATACATACCCTCTGTCTAGTTAGTAGTGGATAGTAGTACCAGGCAGATACATACCCTCTGTCTAGTTAGTAGTAGTACCAGACAGATACATACCCTCTGTCTAGTTAGTAGTAGTACCAGACAGATACATACCCTCTGTCTAGTTAGTAATGGATAGTAGTAGTAGTACCAGACAGATACATACCCTCTGTCTAGTTAGTAGTAGTACCAGACAGATACATACCCTCTGTCTAGTTAGTAATGGATAGTAGTACCAGACAGATACATACCCTCTGTCTAGTTTAGTAGTACCAGACAGATACATACCTCTGTCTAGTTAGTAGTAGTAGTACCAGACAGATACATACCCTCTGTCTAGTTAGTAGTGGATAGTAGTAGTACCAGACAGATAATACCCTCTGTCTAGTTAGTAAGTTAGTAGTAGTACCAGACAGATACATACCCTCTGTCTAGTTAGTAATGGATAGTAGTACCAGACAGATACATACCCTCTGTCTAGTTAGTAATAGATAGTAGTAGTACCAGACAAATACATACCCTCTGTCTAGTTAGTAGTGGATAGTAGTACCAGACAGATACATACCCTCTGTCTAGTTAGTAATGGATAGTAGTAGTAGTACCAGACAGATACATACCCTCTGTCTAGTTAGTAGTAGTACCAGACAGATACATACCCTCTGTCTAGTTAGTAGTGGATAGTAGTACCAGAGAGATACATACCCTCTGTCTAGTTAGTAGTGGATAGTAGTACCAGACAGATACATACCCTCTGTCTAGTTAGTAATGGATAGTAGTAGCACCAGACAGATACATACCCTCTGTCTAGTTAGTAATGGATAGTAGTAGTACCAGACAGATACATACCCTCTGTCTAGTTAGTAGTAGTACCAGACAGATACATACCCTCTGTCTAGTTAGTAGTAGTACCAGACAGATACATACCCTCTGTCTAGTTAGTAGTAGTACCAGACAGATACATACCCTCTGTCTAGTTAGTAGTAGTACCAGACAGATACATACCCTCTGTCTAGTTAGTAGTAGTACCAGACAGATAATACCCTCTGTCTAGTTAGTAATGGATAGATACATACCCTCTGTCTAGTTAGTAATGGATAGTAGTAGTAGTACCAGACAGATACATACCCTCTGTCTAGTTAGTAGTAGTACCAGACAGATACATACCCTCTGTCTAGTTAGTAATGGATAGTAGTAGTACCAGACAAATACATACCCTCTGTCTAGTTAGTAGTAGTACCAGACAGATAATACCCTCTGTCTAGTTAGTAATGGATAGTAGTAGTAGTACCAGACAGATACATACCCTCTGTCTAGTTAGTAGTAGTACCAGACAGATACATACCCTCTGTCTAGTTAGTAATGGATAGTAGTAGTACCAGACAGATACATACCCTCTGTCTAGTTAGTAGTAGTAGTAGACCAGATACATAACCTCTACCCTCTGTCTAGTTAGTAGTGGATAGTAGTACCAGGCAGATACATACCCTCTGTCTAGTTAGTAGTGGATAGTAGTACCAGACAGATACATACCCTCTGTCTAGTTAGTAATGGATAGTAGTAGTACCAGACAGATACATACCCTCTGTCTAGTTAGTAATGGATAGTAGTACCAGACAGATACATACCCTCTGTCTAGTTAGTAATTAGTAGTAGTACCAGACAGATACATACCCTCTGTCTAGTTAGTAGTGGATAGTAGTACCAGACAGATACATACCCTCTGTCTAGTTAGTAATGGATATAGTAGTACCAGACAGATACATACCCTCTGTCTAGTTAGTAATGGATAGTAGTACCAGACAGATACATACCCTCTGTCTAGTTAGTAATGGAGTAGTAGTACCAGACAGATACATACTAGTTAGTAATTAGTAGTAGTACCAGACAGATACATACCCTCTGTCTAGTTAGTAGTGGATAGTAGTACCAGACAGATACATACCCTCTGTCTAGTTAGTAATGGTAGTAGTACCAGACAGATACATACCCTCTGTCTAGTTAGTAATGGATAGTAGTAGTAGTACCAGACAGATACATACCCTCTGTCTAGTTAGTAATGGATAATAGTAGTAGTACCAGACAGATACATACCCTCTGTCTAGTTAGTAATGGATAGTAGTAGTACCAGACAGATACATACCCTCTGTCTAGTTAGTAATGGATAGTAGTAGTAGTACCAGACAGATATATACCCTCTGTCTAGTTAGTAGTGGATAGTAGTAGTACCAGACAGATACATACCCTCTGTCTAGTTAGTAATGGATAGTAGTAGTACCAGACAGATACATACCCTCTGTCTAGTTAGTAGTGGATAGTAGTACCAGACAGATACATACCCTCTGTCTAGTTAGTAGTGGATAGTAGTGGTACCAGACAGATACATACCCTCTGTCTAGTTAGTAGTAGTACCAGACAGATACATACCCTCTGTCTAGTTAGTAATAGATAGTAGTAGTACCAGACAAATACATACCCTCTGTCTAGTTAGTAGTGGATAGTAGTACCAGACAGATACATACCCTCTGTCTAGTTAGTAATGGATAGTAGTACCAGACAGATACATACCCTCTGTCTAGTTTGTAGTAGTACCAGACAGATACATACCCTCTGTCTAGTTAGTAGTGGATAGTAGTACCAGACAGATACATACCCTCTGTCTAGTTAGTAGTAGTACCAGACAGATACATACCCTCTGTCTAGTTAGTAGTGGATAGTAGTACCAGACAGATACATACCCTCTGTCTAGTTAGTAATGGATAGTAGTACCAGACAGATACATACTCTGTCTAGTTAGTAAGTACCAGGCAGATAGTAGTAGTAGTGGATAGTGATGCCAGACAGATACATACCCTCTGTCTAGTTAGTAGTGGATAGTAGTACCAGACAGATACATACCCTCTGTCTAGTTAGTAATGGATAGTAGTACCAGACAGATACATACCCTCTGTCTAGTTAGTAGTGGATAGTAGTAGTACCAGACAGATACATACCCTCTGTCTAGTTAGTAGTAGTACCAGACAGATACATACCCTCTGTCTAGTTAGTAATGGATAGTAGTACCAGACAGATACATACCCTCTGTCTAGTTAGTAATGGATAGTAGTACCAGACAGATACATACCCTCTGTCTAGTTTGTAGTAGTAGTGGTTAGTAGTGGATAGTAGTACCAGACAGATACCTACCCTCTGACTAGTTAGTAATGGATAGTAGTACCAGACAGATACATACCCTCTGTCTAGTTAGTAGTGGATAGTAGTACCAGACAGATACATACCCTCTGTCTAGTTAGTAGTAGTACCAGACAGATACATACCATCTGTCTAGTTAGTAGTAGTACCAGACAGATACATACCCTCTGTCTAGTTAGTAGTGGATAGTAGTAGTAGTACCAGACAGATACATACCCTCTGTCTAGTTAGTAATGGATAGTAGTAGTAGTACCAGACAGATACATACCCTCTGTCTAGTTAGTAGTGGATAGTAGTACCAGGCAGATACATACCCTCTGTCTAGTTAGTAATGGATAGTAGA
>NW_027001191.1:0-5000 GCF_036934945.1 Oncorhynchus masou masou
AGGAGAGGAAGACAAGGGAGGGAGAGTGAGAAAGGAGAGGAAGACAAAGGGAGGGAGAGTGAGAAAGGAGAGGAAGACAAAGGGAGGGAGAGTGAGAAAGGAGAGGAAGACAAAGGGAGGGAGAGTGAGAAAGGAGAGGAAGACAAAGGGAGGGAGAGTGAGAAAGGAGAGGAAGACACAGGGAGGGAGAGTGAGAAAGGAGAGGAAGACACAGGGAGGGAGAGTGAGAAAGGAGAGGAAGACACAGGGAGGGAGAGTGAGAAAGGAGAGGAAGACGCAGGGAGGGAGAGTGAGAAAGAGAGAGGAAGACAAAGGGAGGGAGAGTGAGAAAGGAGAGGAAGACAAAGGGAGGGAGAGTGAGAAAGGAGGAGGAAGACAAAGGGAGGGAGAGTGAGAGAAAGAGAGAGGAAGATAAAGGGAGGGAGAGTGAGAAAGGAGAGGAAGACAAAGGGAGGGAGAGTGAGAAAGGAGAGGAAGACAAAGGGAGGGAGAGTGAGAAAGGAGAGGAAGACACAGGGAGGAGTGAGAAAGAAGAGGAGATAGGGAGGGAGAGGGAGAAAGGAGAGGACGATAAAGGGAGGGGGTGAGAAAGGAGAGGGACGATAAAGGGAGGGGAGTAGAGAAAGGAGAGGAGAAGACAAAGGGAGGAGAGTGAGAAAGGAGAGGACTGATAAGGGAGAGAGTGAGAAAGGAAAGGAAGACAAAGGGGGAGAAAGAAGGAGAGAGGTGGAGAGAGAGGCAACGACAGTAGGAAAGGAAGATGTAGATAAACCAGGAGAGGTGTGCTGTCCTCCACTGTAACATTCACCTACTCCAGCTAATCACCTCCCATTGCAACCTCTCATCTCACCATTAGCATACTCCCTGGCTAATACACAAGGGTCCTTCAATTAAGCATCCAACCACTCTGGCTAACCCTTAGCATTAGTTAATACTGTTCTTGAGCTGAGCTTCCTGCAACACAAGCTGAAGCTCCAATCTGAAAGCTGCCATGGACAATTAACTAATTAAAGAGATAATTAAAGAATGGCATCTTGCTACTTACATATTCTAAACATATAGTACAAATTACATATATATATATATATATATATATATATATATATATATATATATATACAGAACCAGTCAAAAGTTTTGACACACCTACTCATTCCAGGGTTTTTCTTTATTTTGACTATTTTCTACATAGCAGAATAATAGTGAAGACATACAAACTATGAAATAACAAATATGTAATCGTGTAGTAACCAAAAGTGTTAAACAAGTCGAATATATTTTATATTTGATTCTTCAAAGTAGCCACATTTGACCTTGATAACAGATTTGCACACTCTTAGCAGTGCTGCAAGTGTCCACCATTCATGCAAAAGGTGTTTAACGTTAGTAAGACATGGCTATATTGTTACAGCATTATCCTACACCTTTCTGAAAGGTGACTTCCAACTAGGAGTGTTTACAGCTTAAGAGGACACCGGGCGGACACCTGAAAAATGTAGTCTCTTATATGGTCAATCTTCCAATGATGCCTACAAATGCCTACAAATAGAGACAGCCACGTAGGACTTACCTAGTGTCACGCCCCTGACTTTTGAGAGCCGTTTTATTTCTCTATTTGGTTAGGTCAGGGTGTGATTTGGGTGGGCATTCTATGTTGTCTATTTCTTTCTTTTTTGGCAGAGTAAGAGTGGAACATTTAAAATTAAAAGAAAATGTAGGCATACCAGCCACCTTGGTCTCATTCTAACGATCAACGTTACAGAAGATCCCACCACCACGGACCAAGCAGCATGGTCATTAGAAATAGACCTGGAGGAGATCCTGATGCAAGGTGACCCTGGGAGGCTGGGGAGTATCCTAAGGAGGAGATCCTGGATGGGCAGGACCCTGGACGCAGGCTGGGAGTATCGCTGTCCGAGGGAGGAGATCCTGGATGGAGCAGGACCCTGGACGCAGGCTGGGAGGCCGTCCGAAGGAGGAGATCCTGGATGGAGCAGGACCCTGGACGCAGGCTGGGGAGTATCGCCGTCCGAAGGAGGAGATCCTGGAGGAGATCCTGGATCACACCCAAGGAGGAGCAGGACCCTGGACGCAGGCTGGGGAGTATCGCTGTCCGAGGGAGGAGATCCTGGATGGAGCAGGACCCTGGACGCAGGCTGGGGAGTATCGCGTCCGAAGGAGGAGATCCTGGATGGAGCAGGACCATGGACGCAGGCTGGGGAGTATCGCTGTCCGAAGGGAGGAGATCCTGGATGGAGCAGGACCCTGGACGAGGCTGGGGAGTATCGCTGTCCGAGGGAGGAGATCCTGGATGGAGTGGACCCTGGACGCAGGCTGGGGAGTATCAAATCCGAAGGAGGAGATCCTGGATGGAGCAGGACCCGGACGCAGGCTGGGGAGTATCGCTGTCCGAGGGAGGAGATCCTGGATGGAGACCTGGACGAGGCTGGGGAGAGCCGTCCGAAGGAGGAGATCCTGGATGGAACAGGACCCTGGACGCAGGCTGGGGAGTATCGCGTCCGAGGGAGGAGATCCTGGATGGAGCAGGACCCTGGACACAGGCTGGGGAGAATCGCTGTCCGAGGGAGGAGATCCTGGATGGGGCAGGACCCTGGACGCAGGCTGGGAGTATCGCGTCTGAGGGAGGAGATCCTGGATGGAGCAGGACCCTGGACGCAGGCTGTGAGCAGCTGGCAGGAGATCCTGGATGGAGCAGGACCCTGGACGCAGGCTGGGGAGTCCGTCACCCGAGGAGGAGATCCTGGATGGGGCAGGACCCTGACGCAGGCTGGGAGTGTCGCCCGTCCGAGGGAGGAGATCCTGGATGGGGCAGGGACCCTGGACGCAGGCTGGGGAGTATCGCCGCCCGAGGGAGGAGATCCTGGATGGGGCAGGACCCTGGACGCAGGCTGGGAGTATCGCGTCCGGAAGGAGGAGATCCTGGATGGGGCAGGACCAGGACGCAGGCTGGGAGTATCGCCGTCCGAGGGAGGAGATCCTGGACAGGCAGGGACCCTGGACGCAGGCTGGGAGTATCGGCCCGAGGAGGAGATCCTGGATGGGGCAGGACCGACGAGGCTGGGGAGTATCGCCGTCCGAGGGGAGGAGATCCTGGATGGAGCAGGACCCTGGACGCAGGCTGGGAGGAACAAGCCCAAGCAGTAGATCCTGGCGGAGAGACCCTGGACGTAGGCTGGGGAGACGGGGAGGAGATCCTGGATGGGCAGGGACCCTGGACGGGGCTGGGGAGTATCGCCGTCCGAAGGAGGGAGATCCTGGATGGAGCAGGACCTGGACGCAGGCTGGGAGTATCGCGTCCGAGGAGGAGATCCTGATGGAGCAGGACCCTGGAGAGGCTCCTGAGATCCTGGAGCAGGACCCTGGACGCAGGCTGGGAGTATCGCCGTCGAAGGAGGAGATCCTGGATGGAGCAGGACCTGGACGAGGCTGGGAGGCGTCCGGAGGGAGGAGATCCTGGATGGAGCAGGACCCCTGACGCAGGCTGGGGAGTACGCTGCCCGAGGGAGGAGATCCTGGATGGAGAGACCCTGGACGCAGGCTGGGGAGTACGCGTCCGAAGGAGGAGATCCTGGATGGAAGCAGGACCCTGGACGCAGGCTGGGGAGTATCGCCGCCAAGGAGGAGATCCTGGATGGGGGACGGTGATCCTCCGAAGGAGGAGATCCTGGATGGAGCAGGACCCTGGACGCAGGCTGGGGAGTATCACGCCTGAGGGAGGAGATCCTGGATGGGGCAGTGACGCAGGCTGGGAGTACGCCGTCCGAGGGAGGAGAGATCCTGGATGGAGCAGGACCCTGGACGCAGGCTGGGGAGTATCGCCGTCCGAAGGAGGAGAAAGAGGCAGCGAAGAGGCGGTGGCGTTACGAGTAGTCATACCAACAAAGCAAGCACGAGAGGCAGCCCACACGGGAGATTGGCAGTGTCAGGGTTTGGGCCTGGGCCAACTCCCCGGCTTACCGTGGGGAGCGTGTGACTGGTAAGGCACCGTGTTATGCAGTGATGTGCAGTCTCCAGTGAGCATTCACAGGCCGGTGCGCTCTGCTCTGCACGCAGCCCCCGCGTTTGCCGGGCGGAAGTGGGCATCCAGCCAGAACGGGTTGTGTCAGCTCTACGCCGAGACCTCCAGTGCTCCTCCACGGCCCAGTGTATCCGGCGCCTGCCCACGCACCAGGCTTCCAGTGCATCTCCCCAGTCCGGTGAGACTTGTTCCGGTTCCACGTACCAGACCTCCAGTATGTCTCCCCAGCCTGGTAAGCCCTGTGGCAGCTCCACGCACCAGGCTTCCATCACGTCTCCTCAGTCCGTGAGACCTATTCCTGGCCCCACGTACGAAGCATGTAGTGATGATCCATGGCCCGGAGCCTCCAGTGATGATCCATGGCACAAAGCCTCCAGTGATGATCCAGGTCTAGAGTCTGCAGTGAAAATCGAGGGCAAATGTATACTCCTACCACGCTGCACCTGGTCTCATTCTAACGACGAACGTTACACCTAGTTAAATATTTCTGATACAAAAACATTGGTCCTCTTTTCTCTGGCATTGTATCAATGATTAATACAAGCTGAGGTCAGCATAGAGAGCACACACTCTGGAAGGAGACACTGTTAGGAACACAGACACCCTCTGAATCAGATGAGATCACCAGGAGACACACACACACACACACACACACACACTCACACACACACACCCACTCACTCACTCACTCACTCACTCACTCACTCACTCACTCACTCACTCACTCACTCACTCACTCACTCACTCACATACACAGTGCCATTCTGTCATTGACAAGGTTAGGGTGGGCATTCACGTGACATCGGTCATGGAATATGGAGAGGTGATCGGAATTTAATCACGTACAGCTACTGACTGGGAGGAGGTAGTCATGTTGAGAATAAATTACACCACAATCAAATTAACGAACGCACGCACGCACATACACACACACACACCGTCACTCCAGGCAGTTTCTCGA
>NW_027001192.1:0-7799 GCF_036934945.1 Oncorhynchus masou masou
TTGGCGGAGACGTGTATAAACTTCCCTGCAATGACAGCTTCTCTGCCACTCCGTTTCCAATCCCCTTTCAGGCTCCAGCAATTAGGAAAGACATTGTCTCTGTCTCAAATGGCACTGATAGTGCTTTGGCTATAAGCAGTGCAAGAATTAGGGAACAGGGTGCCATTTGGGACGCAAAACACTTTGTGTATAAAATAATGTGTAATAGGATTACCAGTGTTTTGTTAAGATTGAGAGTTATCCTCTCTGTCTGAAGCCACATTTATCCCATACATTGTTTATTTGGCTCAAAAGCATTTCAAACTATGTTCATTTTCATAATAAAGAATGAATACATTTCTAATCAAAATAATATGTTTGTAATCTACTTCCATTGTCCAATCTACTTCATATCAAAAGCTTTCACACATGACTGGAGACTGTACAACTCTCAGACATGCCTGTAGACTGTACAACACTGAGACATGACTGTAGACTGTACAACACTCACACATGACTGTGGTACTGTACATCACCTGACATGCCTGTAGACTGTACAACACTCAGACATGACTGTAGACTGTACAACACTCAGACATGCCTGTAGACTGTAAAACATTCAGACATGACTGCACCAAAATCAAAGATCTGATTTAAAATTTACCAAAGCTGGAGAGGTAATCTATATCAATACCTACTTTATCATTACGCTGCATCTCTGTCCTACAGAGGTAACGGTCCTAACCCTACACCAAGGGGTTGATGACATGGTCCTAGCCCCAGTCCTAATCCCCTACACCAAGGGGCTGATGACATGGTCCTAGCCCCAGTCCTAACTCCTATACCAAGGCTGAGCGATGGTCCTAGCCCCAGTCCTAACCCTACACCGCGGGGCTGGGATAACATGGTCCCAGCCCCAGTCCTACCCTACACCAAGGGGTTGATGACATGGTCCTAGCCCCAGTCCTAACCCTCTACACAAAGGGGTAGGCGACATGGTCCTAGCCCCAGTCCTAACCCTACACCAAGGGGTTGATGACATGGTCCTAGCCCCAGTCCTAACCCTACACCAAGGAGTTGATGACATTGTCCTAGCCCCAGTCCTAACCCTACACCAAGGGGTTGATGACATGGTCCTAGCCCCAGTCCTAACCCTACACCAAGGGGTTGATTACATGGTCCTAGTCCCAGTACTAACCCTACACCAAGGGGTTGATGACATGGTTCTAGCCCCAGTCCTAACCCTACACCAAGGAGTTGATGACATGGTCCTAGCCCCAGTCCTAACCCTACACCAAGGGGTTGATGACATGGTCCTAGCCCCAGTCCCTAACCCTACACCAAGGGGTTGATTACATGGTCCTAGCCCCAGTCATAACAATCAAAGATCTGATTTAAAATTGACCAAAGCTGGAGAGGTAATCTATATCAATACCTACTTTATCATTACGCTGCATCTCTGCTGTCCTACAGAGCTAACGGTCCTAACCCTACACCAAGGGGTTGATGACATGGTCCTAGCCCCAGTCCTAACCCTACACCAAGGGGTTGATAACATGGTCCTAGCCCCAGTCCTAACCTCTACACCAAGGGGTTGATGACATGGTCCTAGCCCCAGTCCTAACCCTACACCAAGGGGTAGATGACATGGTCCTAGCCCCAGTCCTAACCCTACACCAAGGGGTTGATGACATGGTCCTAGCCCCAGTCCTAACCTTACACCAAGGGGTTGATGACATGGTCCTAGCCCCAGTCATAACCCTACACCAAGGGGTTGATAATATGGTCCTAGCCCCAGTCCTAACCCTACACCAAGGGGTTGATGACATGGTCCTAGCCCCAGTCCTAACCCCTACACCAAGGGGTTGATGACATGGTCCTAGCCCCAGTCCTAACCCTACACCAGGGGGTTGATGACATGGTCCTAGCCCCAGTCCTAACCCTACACCAAGGGGTTGATGACATGGTCCTAGCCCCAGTCCTAACCCTACACCAAGGGGTTGATAACATGGTCCTAGCCCCAGTCCTAACCCTACACCAAGGGGTTGATGACATGGTCCTAGCCCCAGTCATAACCCTACACCAAGGGGTTGATGACATGGTCCTAGCCCCAGTCCTAACTCCTACACCAGGGGTTGATGACATGGTCCTAGCCCCAGTCCTAACCCTACACCAAGGGGTTGATGACATGGTCCTAGCCCCAGTCCTAACCCTACACCAAGGGGTTGATGACATGGTCCTAGCCCCAGTCCTAACCCTACACCAAGGGGTTGATGACATGGTCCTAGCCCCAGTCCTAACCCTACACCAAGGGGTTGATGACATGGTCCTAGCCCCAGTCCTAACCCTACACCAGGGGGTTGATGACATGGTCCTAGCCCCAGTCCTAACCCTACACCAGGGGTTGATGACATGGTCCTAGCCCCAGTCCTAACCCTACACCAAGGGGTTGATAACATGGTCCTAGCCCCAGTCCTAACCCTACACCAAGGGGTTGATGACATGGTCCTAGCCCCAGTCCTAACCCTACACCAAGGGGTTGATGACATGGTCCTAGCCCCAGTCCTAACCCTACACCAAGGGGTTGATGACATGGTCCTAGCCCCAGTCCTAACCCTACACCAAGGGGTTGATAACATGGTCCTAGCCCCAGTCCTAACCCTACACCAAGGGGTTGATGACATGGTCCTAGCCCCAGTCCTAACCCTACACAAAGGGGTAGATGACATGGTCCTAGCCCCAGTCCTAACCCTACACCAAGGGGTTGATGACATGGTCCTAGCCCCAGTCCTAACCCTACACCAAGGAGTTGATGACATTGTCCTAGCCCCAGTCCTAACCCTACACCAAGGGGTTGATGACATGGTCCTAGCCCCAGTCCTAACCCTACACCAAGGGGTTGATTACATGGTCCTAGTCCCAGTACTAACCCTACACCAAGGGGTTGATGACATGGTTCTAGCCCCAGTCCTAACCCTACACCAAGGAGTTGATGACATGGTCCTAGCCCCAGTCCTAACCCTACACCAAGGGGTTGATGACATGGTCCTAGCCCCAGTCCTAACCCTACACCAAGGGGTTGATTACATGGTCCTAGCCCCAGTCATAACAATCAAAGATCTGATTTAAAATTGACCAAAGCTGGAGAGGTAATCTATATCAATACCTACTTTATCATTACGCTGCATCTCTGCTGTCCTACAGAGCTAACGGTCCTAACCCTACACCAAGGGGTTGATGACATGGTCCTAGCCCCAGTCCTAACCCTACACCAAGGGGTTGATAACATGGTCCTAGCCCCAGTCCTAACCCTACACCAAGGGGTTGATGACATGGTCCTAGCCCCAGTCCTAACCCTACACCAAGGGGTAGATGACATGGTCCTAGCCCCAGTCCTAACCCTACACCAAGGGGTTGATGACATGGTCCTAGCCCCAGTCCTAACCTTACACCAAGGGGTTGATGACATGGTCCTAGCCCCAGTCATAACCCTATACCAAGGGGTTGATAACATGGTCCTAGCCCCAGTCCTAACCCTACACCAAGGGGTTGATGACATGGTCCTAGCCCCAGTCCTAACCCTACACCAAGGGGTTGATGACATGGTCCTAGCCCCAGTCCTAACCCTACACCAGGGGGTTGATGACATGGTCCTAGCCCCAGTCCTAACCCTACACCAAGGGGTTGATGACATGGTCCTAGCCCCAGTCCTAACTCCTACACCAAGGGGTTGATAACATGGTCCTAGCCCCAGTCCTAACTCCTACACCAAGGGGTTGATGACATGGTCCCAGCCCCAGTCATAACCCTACACCAAGGGGTTGATGACATGGTCCTAGCCCCAGTCCTAACCCTACACCAAGGGGTTGATGACATGGTCCTAGCCCCAGTCCTAACCCTACACCAAGGGGTTGATGACATGGTCCTAGCCCCAGTCCTAACCCTACACCAAGGGGTTGATGACATGGTCCTAGCCCCAGTCCTAACCCTACACCAAGGGGTTGATGACATGGTCCTAGCCCCAGTCCTAACTCCTACACCAAGGGGTTGATGACATGGTCCTAGCCCCAGTCCTAACCCTACACCAGGGGGTTGATGACATGGTCCTAGCCCCAGTCCTAACTCCTACACCAGGGGTTGATGACATGGTCCTAGCCCCAGTCCTAACCCTACACCAAGGGGTTGATAACATGGTCCTAGCCCCAGTCCTAACCCTACACCAAGGGGTTGATGACATGGTCCTAGCCCCAGTCCTAACCCTACACCAAGGGGTTGATGACATGGTCCTAGCCCCAGTCCTAACCCTACACCAAGGGGTTGATGACATGGTCCTAGCCCCAGTCCTAACCCTACACCAAGGGGCTGATGACATGGTCCTAGCCCCAGTCATAACCCTACACCAAGGGGTTGATGACATGGTCCTAGCCCCAGTCATAACCCTACACCAAGGGTTGATGACATGGTCCCAGCCCCAGTCATAACCCTACACCCAAGGGGTTGATGACATGGTCCTAGCCCCAGTCATAACCCCTACACCAAGGGGGTTGATGACATGGTCCTAGCCCCAGTCCATAACCCTTACACCAAGGGGTTGATGACATGGTCCTAGCCCCAGTCCTAACCCTACACCAAGGGGTTGATGACATGGTCCTAGCCCCAGTCCTAACCCTACACCAAGGGGTTGATGACATGGTCCTAGCCCCAGTCCTAACCCTACACCAAGGGGTTGATGACATGGTCCTAGCCCCAGTCCTAACCCTACACCAAGGGGTTGATGACATGGTCCTAGCCCCAGTCCATAACCCCACACCAGGGGGTTGATGACATGGTCCTAGCCCCAGTCATAACCCCTACACCAGGGTGTTGATGACATGGTCCTAGCCCCAGTCCTAACCCCTACACCAGGGGGTTGATGACATGGTCCTAGCCCCAGTCCTAACCTCTACACCAGGGGTTGATGACATGGTCCTAGCCCCAGTCCTAACCCTACACCAAGGGGTTGATGACATGGTCCTAGCCCCAGTCCTAACCCTACACCAGGGGGTTGATGACATGGTCCTAGCCCCAGTCCTAACCCTACACCAAGGGGTTGATGACATGGTCCTAGCCCCAGTCCTAACCCTACACCAGGGGTTGATGACATGGTCCTAGCCCCAGTCCTAACCCTACACCAAGGGGTTGATGACATGGTCCTAGCCCCAGTCATAACCCTACACCAAGGGGTTGATGAGCATGGTCCTAGCCCCAGTCCTAACCCTACACCAAGGGGTTGATGACATGGTCCTAGCCCCAGTCATAACCTCTACACCAGGGGTTGATGACATGGTCCTAGCCCCAGTCCTAACCCTACACCAAGGGGTTGATGACATGGTCCTAGCCCCAGTCCTAACCCTACACCAAGGGGTTGATGACATGGTCCTAGCCCCAGTCCTAACCCTACACCAAGGGGTTGATGACATGGTCCTAGCCCCAGTCCTAACCCTACACCAAGGGGTTGATGACATGGTCCTAGCCCCAGTCCTAACCCTACACCAGGGGGTTGATGACATGGTCCTAGCCCTAGTCCTAACTCCTACACCAGGGGGTTGATGACATGGTCCTAGCCCCAGTCCTAACCCTACACCAAGGGGTTGATAACATGGTCCTAGCCCCAGTCCTAACCCTACACCAAGGGGTTGATGACATGGTCCTAGCCCCAGTCCTAACCCTACACCAGGGGTTGATGACATGGTCCTAGCCCCAGTCCTAACCCTACACCAAGGGGTTGATGACATGGTCCTAGCCCCAGTCCTAACCCTACACCAGGGGTTGATGACATGGTCCTAGTCCCAGTCCTAACCCTACACCAAGGGGTTGATGACATGGTGCTAGCCACAGTCTGATAGCACTACAGTCTGGTGGTTGACTGACATGTCTGGTGGTACTACAGTCTGGTGGTACTACAGTCTGATGGTACTACAGTCTGATGGTACTACAGTCTGGTGGTACTACAGTCTGGTGGTACTACAGTCTGATGGTACTACAGTCTGGTGGTACTACAGTCTGATGGTACTACAGTCTGGTGGTATTACAGTCTGGTGGTACTACAGTCTGGTGGTACTACAGTCTGGTGGTACTACGGTCTGAGTGTGTACTACAGTCTGGTGGTATTACAGTCTGGTGGTATTACATTCTTATGGTACTACAGTCACGTGGTACTACAGTCTGGTGGTACTAGAGTCTGATGTTACTATATTCTTATGGTACTATAGTCTGGTGTTACTATAGTCTCGTGGTACTACAGTCTGATGGTACTACAGCATGGGTGGTACTACAGTCTGAGGTTACTACATTCGTATGGTACTACAGTCATGGTGGTACTACAGTCTGATGTTACTACATTCTTTTGGTACTACAGTCTGATGGTACTATAGTCTGGTGGTACTATAGTCTGGTGGTGCTACAGCATAGTGGTACTACAGTCTGGGGTACTACAGTCTGGTGGTACTACAGTCTGATATTACTACATTCTTATGGTACTACAGTCAAGTGGTACTACAGTCTGATGGTATTACATTCTTATGGTACTACAGTCAGGTGGTACTACAGTCTGATGGTACTATAGTCTGGTGGTACTACAGTCTGATGGTACTATAGTCTGGTGGTACTACAGCATGGTGGTACTACAGTCAGGTGGTACTACAGTCTGATGTTACTACATTCTTATGGTACTACAGTTGGGTGGTACTACAGTCAGGTGGTACTACAGTCTGATGGTATTACATTCTTATGGTACTACAGCAATGTGGTACTACAGTCTGATGGTACTATAGTCTGTATTATAGTCACTGGGGGCAAACTACCTGCCCTCCAGGACACCTACACCACCCGATGTCACAGGAAGGCCATAAAGATCATCAAGGACAACAACCACCTGAGCCACTGCCTGTTCACCCCGCTATCATCCAGAAGGCGAGGTCAGTACAGGTGCATCAAAGTTGGGACCGAGACTGAAAAACAGCTTCTATCTCAAGCCCATCAGACTGTTAAACAGCCACCACTAACATTGAGTGGCTGCTGCCAACACACTGACTCAACTCCAGCCACTTTAATAATGGGAATTGATGGGAATTGATGTAAAATATATCACTAGCCACTTTAAACAATGCTACTTAATTAATATAATGTTTACATACCCTACATTATTCATCTCATATGTATACGTATATACTGTACTCTATATCATCTACTGCATCTTTATGTAATACATGTATCACTATCCACTTTAACTATGCCACTTTGTTTACATACTCATCTCATATGTACAGTATATGCTGTACTCGATACCATCTACTGTATCTTGCCTATGCCGCTCTGTACCATCACTCATTC
The DNA here is from genome assembly GCF_036934945.1 of Oncorhynchus masou masou. NCBI lineage: Eukaryota > Metazoa > Chordata > Actinopteri > Salmoniformes > Salmonidae > Oncorhynchus > Oncorhynchus masou. Next base: position 7,351 of record NW_027001192.1, read on the forward strand.
ATATATCTTTATGTACATATTCTTTATCCCCATGTTAGGGAAATAACCTGTTAGTAGAATAACTCTGTTAGGGGAATAACCTGTTAGTAGAATAACCTGTTAGGGAAGTAACCTGCTAGTAGAATAACCTGGTAGTAGAATAACCTGTTAGTAGAATAACCTGTTAGTATAATAACCTGTTAGGGAATAACCTGTTAGTAGAATAACCTGTTAGAGAGTAACCTATTAGGGGAATAACCTGTTAGTAGAATAACCTGTTAGTAGAATAACCTGTTAGGGGAATAACCTATTAGTAGAATAACTTAGTTAGGGGAATAACCTGTTAGCTAGAATAACCTGTTAGGAAATAACCTATTAGTAGAATAACCTGTTAGTAGAATAACCTGTTAGTAGAATAACCCGTTAGCAGAACAACCTGTTAGGGAAGCAACCTCACTGGTAGAATAACC
>NW_027001193.1:0-7796 GCF_036934945.1 Oncorhynchus masou masou
AATCTGATAGGGTTAGTCTGGGTTAGTCTGCTCTCCTCACCCTGGTCAATCTGATAGGGTTAGTCAGGGTTAGGCTGCTCTCCTCACCCTGGTCAGTCTGATAGGGTTAGTCTGGGTTAGGCTGCTCTCCTCACCCTGGTCAGTCTGATAGGGTTAGTCTGGGTTAGGCTGCTCTCCTCACCCTGGTCAGTCTGATAGGGTTAGTCTGGGTTAGTCTGCTCTCCTCACCCTGGTCAATCTGATAGGGTTAGTCTGGGTTAGGCTGCTCTCCTCACCCTGGTCAGTCTGATAGGGTTAGTCTGGGTTAGTCTGCTCTCCTCACCCTGGTCAGTCTGATAGGGTTAGTCTGGGTTAGGCTGCTCTCCTCACCCTGGTCAGTCTGATAGGGTTAGTCTGGGTTAGTCTGCTCTCCTCACCCTGGTCAGTCCCAGCTGTTCAGTCTTCTGTTTCTTTCTGGGTCTGCTGGGAGGCTCCTCTACCTCCTCCTCCTCCTCTGTGGCCACTGGCAGGACAACAGAACAGTCAGCAGGGAGAGAGATACATAGTTAACATGGATACTATATATACATGGAGCTGTGAACCAATCTAACTCCAATATCATCCAAGACAACCCAGAGTCCAATAGGACTGTACCAGACAACCCAGAGTCCAATAGTACCTGCTGACCAGATCTTCAGCATCTTGTCCCAGGAACCACTGCAGAACTGAGAGGAATGGAGACAAAAATACATCTATTAGTTGCTGAGCAGTGATGTTGACAGCTGCATATCCCCCCGTCGTCTCCTCCCATGTCTCCTCCTCCTCCCCCCCGGCTTCTCCTACCATGTCTCCTCCTCCTCCTCCTCCCCGTCTTCTCCTCCCATCTCATCCTCCCCCATGTCCCTCCCTCCCCCCATCTTCTCCTCCTACCCCCTGTCACCTTAGTGCGTGTGGGATCCGTGGCGATAGTGTCAACACTCCCAGCGTGTCCACGGCAACAGTGTCTAGCTTTCAGCTTGTTCCTCTCAGAGTTCCACTCCCACAGCAGAATGGTTTGGTCCAGAGAGGCCGTGAGCAGCAGGGAGGTCAGGCCATCTAGACAAACATAGGGGTGTCAGGATGAGACGATCAAGACCAACGTTCCCCAACTGGTGGCTCTCAGGCTGAATTTGGCCCGCGGGTGATTTTATTTGGCCCCCCAAGTTTTAAAAACAACAACTGTAAAAACACCAGCAAATCAGCTCCAAGTGACCCAGACCCTCACCTCTCCTGACCCAGGCCACGTCCTTCACCACGTCCGTGTGTCCGGCCACCGTCATCACAGCCTTGCCCTCCAGAGACCAGATCCTGGCCGTCTTATCATAGGAGCCCGTCAGGATCCTGGAGCAGACATCATTAACAGGGTCTCTGGGTTAGGGTCTCTGCCATTCAGAGTCTGGGGTAGGGTCTCTGCCATTCAGAGTCTGGGGTAGGGTCTCTGCCACTCAGAGTCTGGGGTAGGGTCTCTGCCACTCAGAGTCTGGGGTAGGGTCTCTGCCACTCAGAGTCTGGGGTGGGGTCTCTGCCATTCAAGAGTCTGGGTAGGGTCTCTGCCATTCAGAGTCTGGGGTAGGGTCTCTGCCATTCAGAGGTCCTGCCACTCAGAGTCTGGGGTAGAATCTCTGCCACTCAGAGTCTGGGGTAGGGTCTCTGCCATTCAGAGTCTGGGGTAGGGTCTCTGCCATTCAGAGTCTGGGGTAGGGTCTCTGCCATTCAGAGTCTGGGGTAGGGTCTCTGCCATTCAGAGTCTGGGGTAGGGTCTCTGCCATTCAGAGTCTGGGGTAGGGTCTCTGCCATTCAGAGTCTGGGGTAGGGTCTCTGCCATTCAGAGTCTGGGGTAGGGTCTCTGCCATTCAGAGTCTGGGAGGGTCTCTGCCATTCAGAGTCTGGGGTAGGGTCTCTGCCATTCAGAGTCTGGGGTAGGGTCTCTGCCATTCAGAGTCTGGGGTAGGGTCTCTGCCATTCAGAGTCTGGGGGTAGGTCTCTGCCATTCCAGAGTCTGGGGTAGGGTCTCTGCCATTCAGAGTCTGGGGTAGGGTCTCTGCCATTCAGAGTCTGGGTAGGGTCTCTGCCATTCAGAGTCTGGGGTAGGGTCTCTGCCATTCAGAGTCTGGGGTAGGGTCTCTGCCATTCAGAGTCTGGGGTAGGGTCTCTGCCATTCAGAGTCTGGGGTAGGGTCTCTGCCATTCAGAGTCTGGGGTAGGGTCTCTGCCATTCAGAGTCTGGGGTAGGGTCTCTGCCATTCAGAGTCTGGGGTAGGGTCTCTCATTCAGAGTCTGGGGTAGGGTCTCTGGGTTAGGGTCCCTACCATTCAGAGTCTGGATTAGACGTCATGTCTCTTACCATTCAGAGTCCTGGGTTAGGGTCCCTACCATTCAGAGTCTGGGTGAGACGTCATGTCTCTGACCATTCAGAGTCTGGGTTAGACGTCATGTCTCTTACCATTCAGAGTCTGGGTGAGACGTCATGTCTCTTACCATTCAGAGTCTGGGTGAGACGTCATGTCTCTGACCATTCAGTGTCTGGGTTTGACGTCATGTCTCTTACCATTCAGAGTCTGGGTGAGACGTCATGTCTCTTACCATTCAGAGTCTGGGTTAGACGTCATGTCTCTGACCATTCAGTGTCTGGGTTTGACGTCATGTCTCTGACCATTCAGTGTCTGGGTTAGGGTCTCTATCATTCAGAGTCTGGGTTAGACGTCATGTCTCTGACCATTCAGAGTCTGGGTTACACGTCATGTCTCTTACCATTCAGAGTCTGCCTCCACTGAACTGATCCAGTCATCATGCATCACACTCCTCTGGTTGGGGAGGTGAACCTCTCCACATACTCGATCTCCACCACATCTTCCTGGAACACACACACACAAAACACACACAAGTCATATTGGCATACTAAGCAGGCTACGCGTAAACCCTACTGTCCAGGGGTCCTACAACCGTCCAGAGGTCCTACTACTGTCCAGAGGGGGCTACAACCGTCCAGAGGTCCTACTACCGTCCAGAGGGGGCTACTACCGTCCAGAGGGGGCTACTACCGTCCCAGCGGGGGCTACCACCGTCCAGAGGGGCTACTACCGTCCAGCGGGGCTACACCCAGCCCAGGGGCTACCACCGTCCAGCGGGGGCCACTACCGCCCAGAGGTCCTACTCGTAAACCCTACTGTCCACAGGTCCTACTTCCGTCCAGAGGGGGCTACTACCGCCAGCGGGGACTACAGAGGCTACTACTGTCCAGCGGGAAGGCCACCGCCAGAGGGTGCTACTACCGCCCAGAGAGGTGCCTGCAACCAGAGGTAACTACCGCCCAGAGGGTGCTACTACCGCCCAGAGGGTGCTACTACCGCCCAGAGGGTGCTACTACCGCCCAGAGGGTGCTACTACCGCCCAGAGGGGGCAACTACCGCCCAGAGGGGGCAACTACCGTCCAGAGGGGGCTACTACCGTCCAGAGGGGGCTACTACCGTCCAGAGGGGGCTACTACCGTCCAGAGGGGGCTACTACCGTCCAGAGGGGGCTACTACCGTCCAGAGGGGGCTACTACCGTCCAGAGGGGGCTACTCGTAAACCCTACCATTCAGAGGTCCTACTCGTAAACCCTACCGCCCAGAGGGTGCTACTACCGCCCAGAGGGTGCTACTACCGCCCAGAGGGTGCTACTACCGCCCAGAGGGTGCTACTACCGCCCAGAGGGTGCTACTACCGCCCAGAGGGTGCTACTACCTCCCAGAGGGTCCTACTACCGTCGAGAGGGGGCTACTACCGTCCAGAGTTCCTACTACCGTCCAGAGGGGGCAACTACCGTCCAGAGGGGGCTACTACCGTCCAGAGGGGGCTACTACCGTCCAGAGGGGGCTACTCGTAAACCCTACCATTCAGAGGTCCTACTCGTAAACCCTACCGCCCAGAGGGGGCTACTACCGTCCAGAGGGGGCTACTACCGTCCAGAGGTCCTACTACCGTCCAGAGGGGGCTACTACCGTCCAGAGGTCCTACTACCGTCCAGAGGGGCTACTACCGTCCAGAGGGGGCTACTACCGTCCAGAGGTCCTACTACCGTCCAGAGGTCCTACTACCGTCCAGAGGGGGCTACTACCGTCCAGAGGGGGCTACTACCGTCCAGAGGTCCTACTACCGTCCAGAGGTCCTACTACCGTCCAGAGGTCCTACTCGTAAACCCTACCGTCCAGAGGTCCTACTACCGTCCAGAGGTCCTACTACCGTCCAGAGGTCCTACTACCGTCCAGAGGTCCTACTACCGTCCAGAGGTCCTACTCATAAACCCTACCGTCCAGAGGTCCTACTACCGTCCAGAGGTCCTACTACCGTCCAGAGGTCCTACTACCGTCCAGAGGTCCTACTACCGTCCAGAGGTCCTACTACCGTCCAGAGGTCCTACTACCGTCCAGAGGTCCTACTCGTAAACCCTACTGTCCAGAGGTCCTACTACCGTCCAGTGGGGGCTACTACCGTCCAGAGGGGGCTACTACCGTCCAGAGGGGGCTACTACCGTCCAGAGGGGCTACTACCGTCCAGAGGGGGCTACTACCGTCCAGAGGGGGCTACTACCGTCCAGAGGGGGCTACTCGTAAACCCTACTGTCCAGAGGTCCTACTACCGCCCAGAGGTCCTACTATCGTCCAGAGGTGGCTACTCGTAAACCGTACCGCCCAGAGGGTCGCTGCTACCGCCCAGGAGGTCGCTGCTTCCGCCCAGAGGGTGCTACGAGTAAACCCTACTACCCCCCAGACCAGAGGTCCTACTACCCCCCAGACCAGAGGTCCTACTCACCGTTGAGATGCCTTCAGCCTCCATGTGATTTGACAACGATGTCCGCAGGAACTGACCTCGCACCAGGAAGTCAAACTCAATCTGGCTGTGAGACCCTACAACAACAAAGCACACACAGAGATGAGACACCCAATATGATGCTAATACATTCATCAGTGATCTTGGTCAAACCAAGACAGCACCAGTCCTGAAATCATTTAATTGGAGAATAGTTACAAGAACAAACAATGTGTGTAATGTGACAAAAGGCTATATAAGACATGGAGTGGACATCTGCAGTGGGTGGACATGGAATATTGGTCTCCTGAGTGTGGACACACGTCTTCCTATAGACCTGGGGGGCTCAGATGTCTCCCGAGTGTGGACACACGTCTTCCTATAGACCTGGGGGGCTCAGATGTCTCCTGAGTGTGGACACACGTCTTCCTATAGACCTGGGGGGCTCAGATGTCTCCTGAGTGTGGACACGTCTTCCTATAGACCTGGGGGTCTCAGATGTCTCCTGAGTGTGGACACACGTCTTCCTATAGACCTGGGGGTCTCAGATGTCTCCTGAGTGTGGACACACGTCTTCCTATAGACCTGGGGGGCTCAGATGTCTCCTGAGTGTGGACACACGTCTTCCTATAGACCTGGGGGTCTCAGATGTCTCCTGAGTGTGGACACGTCTTCCTATAGACCTGGGGGGCTCAGATGTCTCCTGAGTGTGGACACGTCTTCCTATAGACCTGGGGGGCTCAGATGTCTCCCGAGTGTGGACACGTCTTCCTATAGACCTGGGGGGCTCAGATGTCTCCTGAGTGTGGACACACGTCTTCCTATAGACCTGGGGGTCTCAGATGTCTCCTGAGTGTGGACACATGTCTTCCTATAGACCTGGGGGTCTCAGATGTCTCCTGAGTGTGGACACACGTCTTCCTATAGACCTGGGGGGCTCAGATGTCTCCTGAGTGTGGACACACGTCTTCCTATAGACCTGGGGGGCTCAGATGTCTCCTGAGTGTGGACACACGTCTTCCTATAGACCTGGGGGGCTCAGATGTCTCCTGTATGGTCCGTTTGTGGTATCAGGGTGGGTGGAGAGGAAGCTAGGAAAGCTGCAGTCAGTCCAGGTAGCATGAAGTGGATTCATTATGATTGATGTCAGTGGAGGCTGCTGAGGGGAAGACGGCTCATAATAATGTCCGGAACGGAGCAAATGGAATGGCATCACATGGAAACCATGTGTTTGATACCATTCCACTCCAGCCATTAGCACGAGTCCATCCTCCCCAATTAAGGTGCCACCAACCTCCTCTGATATATGTTCGCCCCATCTCCCAGAGGGATCAGCTTTGTTCAACTGGGGGAAGGAGAAGTTTTAGTCTACGGAAAAGAGCTCCTCTCAAGGGGTTATAACAGTGCCTCTAAGTGTTGAGGTTAAGCAACTTAACAAGGCTCCTGCCATGTTGAAGCCTGATGAATATCCAGAACTCAAGGTGGCTGGAGGGAGGAGAGTCTGGCCCTGATGCTGTGCTATGTACTGGCTGGAGGGAGGTGAGTCTGGCCCTGATGCTGTGCTATGTACTGGCTGGAGGGAGGAGAGTCTGGCCCTGATGCTGTGCTATGTACTGGCTGGAGGGAGGTGAGTCTGGCCCTGATGCTGTGCTATGTACTGGCTGGAGGGAGGAGAGTCTGGCCCTGATGCTGTGCTATGTACTGGCTGGAGGGAGGAGAGTCTGGCCCTGGATGCTGTGCTGGGCCGTACTGGCTGGAGGGAGGAGAGTCTGGGTCTGATGCTGTGCTACGACTGGCTGGAGGGAGGAGAGTCTGGCCCTGATGCTGTGCTACGACTGGCTGGAGGGAGGAGAGTCTGGCCCTGATGCTGTGCTACGTACTGGCTGGAGGGAGGTGAGTCTGGCCCTGATGCTGTGCTACGTACTTGCTGGGAGGGAGGAGAGTCTGGCCCTGATGCTGTGCTACGTACTGGCTGGAGGAGGAGAGTCTGGCCCTGATGCTGTGCTACGTACTGGCTGGAGGGAGGAGAGTCTGGCCCTGATGCTGTGCTACGTACTGGCTGAGGGAGGTGAGTCTGGCCCTGATGCTGTGCTAGTCTGGCCCTGATGCTGTGCTATGTAGTGGCTGGAGGGAGGTGAGCCTGGCCCTGATGCTGTGCTGGAGGGAAGAGTCTGGCTGATGCTGTGTACTGGCTGGAGGGAGAGAGTCTGGCCCTGATGCTGTGCTACGTACTGGCTGGAGGGAGGGAGAGTCTGGCCCTGATGCTGTGCTATGTACTGGCTGGAGGGAGTGAGTCTGGTCCTGATGCTGTGCTATGTACTGCTGAGGGAGGAGAGTCTGGCCCTGATGCTGTGCTATGTACTGGCTGGAGGGAGGAGAGTCTGGCCCTGGATGCTGTGCTATGTACTGGCTGGAGGGAGGAGAGTCTGGCCCTGATGCTGTGCTATGTAGTGGCTGGAGGGAGGAGAGTCTGGCCCTGATGCTGTGCTATGTAGTGGCTGGAGGGAGAAGAGTCTGTCCTGATGCTGTGCTATGTAATGGCTGGAGGGAGGAGAGTCTGGCCCTGATGCTGTGCTATGTACTGGAGGGAGGAGGCTGGAGGGAGTGGAGGGAGGAGAGTCTGGCCCTGATGCTGTGCTATGTACTGGCTGGGAGGGAGGTGAGTCTGGCCCTGATGCTGTGCTATGTACTGGCTGGAGGGAGGAGAGTCTGGCCCTGATGCTGTGCTAAGTGTAGTGGCTGGAGGGAGGAGAGTCTGGCCCTGATGCTGTGCTACGTACTGGCTGGAGGTAGGAGACTCTGGCCCTGATGCTGTGCTATGTACTGGCTGGAGGGAGGAGAGTCTGGCCCTGATGCTGTGCTATGTACTGGCTGGAGGGAGGTGAGTCTGGCCCTGATGCTGTGCTATGTACTGGCTGGAGGGAGGAGAGTCTGGCCCTGATGCTGTGCTATGTAGTGGCTGGAGGGAGGAGAGTCTGGCCCTGATGC
>NW_027001194.1:0-7795 GCF_036934945.1 Oncorhynchus masou masou
TCAAGGCATAGGGTTTGCTACTTTGAAGACTCTCAAATATAAAGTATTTTTTGGTTACTACATGATTCCATGTGTTATTTCATAGTTTTGATGTCTTCACTACTATTCTACAATGTAGAAAAAAGCATAAATAAAGTAAAACCCTGTAATGAGTAGGTGTGTCCAAACTTTTGACTGGTAGTGTAAGTATTCAGACCTCTTTACTCAGTACTTTGTTGAAGAACCTTTGGCAGTGATTACTGCCTTGGGTCTATGGTATGGTGCTACAAGCCTGGCACACCTGTATTTGGGGAGTTTCTCCCATTCCTCTCAGAATATCCTCTTTAGCTCTGTCAGGTTGGATGGGGAGCATTTGTCCCGAAGCCATACCTTCATTGTCTTGGCTGTGTGCTTAGGGTCGTTGTCCTGTTTGAAGGTGAACCTTCGGTCCAGTCTGAGGTCCTAAGCACTCTCGAGCAGGTTTTCATCAAGGATCTTTCTGTATTTTGTTCAACTTTTCCTCGATCCTGACTAGTCTCCCAGTCCATTCCGATGAAAATGATCCCCACCACATGATGCTGCCACCAACATGCTTCACCATAAGGATGGTGCCAGGTTCTTCCAGACGTGTCGCTTGGCATTCAGGCCAAAGATCTCAATTTTGGTTTCATCAGACCAGAGAATCTTGTTGAATCTTGTTGTCACCTCCTTGACCAAGGCCCGTCTCCCCGGTTGCTCAGTTTGGCTGGGTGGCCAGCTCTAGGAAGAGTCTTGGTGGTTCCAAACGTCCTCCATTTAAGAATGATGGAAGCCATCATGTTCTTGGGGACCTTCTTGGGGTGGCAGGGTTGCCTAGTGGTTAGCATTGGACTAGTAACCGGAAGGTTGCAAGTACAAACCCTTGAGCTGACAAGGTACAAATCTGTTGTTCTGCCCCTGAGCAGGCAGTTAACCCAATGTTCCTAGGCCATCATTGAAAATAAGAATTTGTTCTTAACTGACTTGCCTAGTTAAATAAAGATAAAATAAAAAATTCAATGCTGCAGACATTTTTTAGTACCATTCCCTAGATCTGACACTTGACACAATCCTGTCTTGGCACTCTATGGACAATTCCTTCAACCTCATGGTACCTTGGTTTAAAAAAAAATCAATTTTATAGCAAAATTTGGAAAAGTTCAAGAGGTCTGAATACTTTCTGAACGCACTGTATACTGTAGATATAGTGTATATACTGTACCTGTCAAGGTTTGGACACACCTACTCATTCCAGGGGTTTTCTTTATTTTTACTATTACCTACATTGTAGAATAATAGTGAAGACATCAAAACTATGAAATAACACAAATGGAATCATGTGGTAACCCAAAAAAGTGTTCAACAAATCTAAATATATTTTATATTTGAGATTCTTCAAACTAGCTACCCTTTGCCTTGATGATGCCCTATGGGACTCCCGGGTGGCTCAGGTGTCTAAGGCACTACATCACCGTGCTAGAGGTGTCACTACTGACCCTGGTTTGATCCAGGGCTTGGTATTTAAGAATTTGTTCTTCACTGACTTGCTTAGTTAAATAAACAATTTTAATTTTAAATGACAGCACATGACTTTGCACACTCTTGGCATTCTCTAAACCAGCTTCATGAAGTAGTCACCTGGAATTCATTTCAATTAACAGGTGTGCCTTGTTAAAAGTTAATTTGTGGAATTTCTTTCCTTCTTACTGCACTTGCGCCAATCATTTGTGTTGTGACAAGGTAGGGTTGGTATACAGAAGATAGCCCTATTTGGTAAAGCATCTGTATGGCAAGAACAGCTCAAATAAGCAAAGAGAATCGACAGCCCATCATTATTTTAACCTGTTGAAACTCTGGGGCGCTATATCATTTTTGGATAAAAGACGTGCCTGTTTTAAGCGCAATATTTTGTCACAAAAAGATGCTCGACTATGCATATAATTGATAGCTTTGGAAAGAAAACACTCTGACGTGTCCAGAACTGCAAAGATATTCTCTGTGCGTGTCCCTAGAACGTGAGCTTCCAGGCAAAACCAAGATGAGAGACGGCATCCAGGAAATGAGCAGGATTTTTGAGGCTCGGTTTTCCATTGTCTCCTTATATGGCTGTGAATGCGAGGAGGAGGTAAGTCTGCTCCTTTTCTGCTCGCTTTCCCCAAGGTGTCTGCAGCATTGTGACGTATTTGTAGGCATATCAGCTGGAAGATTGACCATAAGAGACCACATTTACCAGGTGTCCGCCCGTGTCCTGCGCCGAAATTGGTGCGCAAAGTCAGCTGCCAGTATTTTTCCATGGAATTCAGAGGAAGAATGCAGGCTTCCAATGAGCGAGCATATATCAATGAAGAGATATGTGAAAAAACACCTTGAGGATTGATTCCTGCCAACGTTTGCCATGTTTCGGTCGATATTATGGAGTTAATTCGGAAAAAGTTTGATACTGCTGTAGGTGACTGAATTTTCGGTCTCGCTTCGGTAGCCAAATGCGCATGTACAACACGGAGCGATTTCTCCTACACACAGGCCGCTTTCAGGAAAAAACTGCGCATTTGGTATGTAACTGAGAGTCTCCTCATTGAAAAACATCCGAAGCTCTTTCAAAGGTAAATGATTTTATTTATTTGGTTATCTGGATTTTCGTGAAAATGTTGCGTGCTAAATGCTACTCAAAATTCTAAGCTAGCTTAGCATACTCTTACACAAATTAGTGAATTGCTATGGTTCAAAAGTGTTATGAACTTGAGTGAAGACCCAAAAGCGGTTTTAACAGAAAACAGAGTTCTTTAATGAAAATACAGGAATGGTATAAATCCTCTTCCAACGTTGTCAGCGGAACAAAAGAACGTTAGTATAGTGCAGGTTGCACCTGCCAGGCAGACTCCGACAGGACAGGACAAGGTGGAAGCAAACGAGACGACAGCTTGCTTCTGGCATCAAAAAACACAAACAAGAATCAGACACTGAAAGTAGCAGGAACAGAGAAAGAAATAGAGACCTAATCAGAGGGGAAGAGAGAACAGGTGTGAAAGAGTGAATGAGCTAGTTAGAGAGATGTAAAACAGCTGAAGAATGAGAGACAGAAGGTAACCTAAAAAGACCAGCAGAGAGAGAATGAAGAGAAAGGACAGGAACAGACATAACAAGACATGACAGTACCCCCCACTCACCGAGCGCCTCCTGAGCGCACTCGGGAGAAACCTGGCGGCAACGGGAGGAAATCATCGATCAGCGGACGGTCCAGCACGTCCCGAGAGGGAACCCAACTCCTCAGGACCGTACCCCCTCCCAATCCACTAGGTACTGATGACCACGGCCCCAGCGCATGTCCAAAATCTTACGAACCCTACAGATGGGTGCGCCTCGACAAGGATGGGGAGGGACGACGGGGCGCGAAGAACGGGCTTAACACAGGAGACATGGAAGACCGGGTGGACGCGAAGATAAACGCGGGAGAAGAAGTCGCACTGCGACAGGATTAATGACCTGGGAAATACGGAACGGACCAATGAACCGCGGGGCCAACTTGCGAAGCTGTCTTAAGGGGAAGGTTCTGAGTGAGAGCCATACTCTCTGACGCAACAATATCTAGGACTCTTGGTCCTACGCTTATTAAGCGGCCCTCACAGTCTGCGCCCTATTACGGCCAAAGTGCCGACCCTGACCCCCCTTCCAGGTGCGCTGCAACGCTGGACAAAAGCCTGAGCGGAGGGGACGCAGGACTCGCGAGCTGAGATGAGAACAGCGGAGGCTGGTACCCGAGGCTACACTGAAAGGGGATAGACCGGTAGCAGACGAGGGAAAGCGAGTTGTGGGCGTACTCTGCCCAGGGGAGCTGTTCTGACCAAGGCGCAGGGTTACGAAAAGAAAGACTGCGTAAAATCGACCAACAGTCTGATTGGCCCGTTCGAAGCGGCCGTTAGACTGGGGATGAAAGCGGACGAGAGACTGGCGGAAGCCCCAATCAAGCGGCAAAACTCCCTCCAAAATTGAGGCGTGAACTGCGGGCCTCTGTCGGAAAGCGCGTCAGACGGAAGGCCATGGGTCGGAAAACATTCTCGATAATGATCTAGCCGTCTCCTTAGCAGAAGGGGCTTATCGAGAGGAATGAAATGAGCCGCAGAATCTATCGACAACCGTAAGAATAACTGTCTTCCCCGCTGATGAAGGCAGTCCGGTGATAAAATCTCGCGATGTGAGACCACGGTTGAGAGGGAATGGGAGGCGGTCTGGGGGCGGCCACGGCAGGAGGAGGTTCCCAGATTTAGTCTGCGCGCAGCCCGAACAAGCGGCGACAAATCGGCGCGCGTCACGTTCCGAGTGGGCCACCAGAAACGCTGGCGAATGGAACGGCGTACCCCGAACGCCGGGGTGGCCGGCTAACTTGGCAGAGTGGGCCCACTGAAGAGCGGCCGGACGGTAGGAACGAGAGCGAACAGAAGGTTCTAGGACAAGCTCGCGGCGACGGAGTGTGACGAGTGCTTGCTTTACCTGCCTCTCAATTCCCAGACAGTCAACCCGACAACGCGCCCCTCAGGGGAGAATCCCATCGGGAGTCGGTGGAGACCTCAGAAGAACTGAAGAGACGAGATAAAGCATCAGGTTTGGTGTTTTTTGAGCCCGGACGATAAGAAATAACAAACTCGAAGCGAGCGAAAAACAGAGCCCAACGAGCCTGCCCCGCGCATTAAATTCGTTTGGCTGAGACGGATGTACTCCAAGGTTCTATGGTCAGTCCAAGCGACAAAGGCAGTCGCCCCCCTCCAACCACTGTCGCCATTCGCCTGAGGGCTAGCGGATGGCGAGCAGTTCCCGCGATTACCAACATCATGAGTTACGTTCTGACGGCGATAGCGATGAGAGAAAACGCGCAAGGATGGACCTTGCCGTCAGAGAGAGCGCTGAGAAAGAATGGCTCCCACGCCCACCTCTGGCGCGTCAACCTCAACAACAAACTGTCTAGAGATGTCAGGTGTAACAGAATAGGTGCGGATGTGATTCTTAAGAAGATCAAAAAGCTCCCTGGGCGGAAACGGACCATAAGCACGTCTTAACAGAAGTAAGGGCTGTGAGGAGCATGCCACCTGACCGAAATTACGGATGAAGCTTAGACGGTAGAAATTAGCGAAGCCCAGAAAGCGCTGGCTCGACGCGTGACTTAGGAGCGGGCCCAATCAATGACAGCCTGGACCTTAGCAGGATCCATCTTAATGCCCTCAGCGGGAAATAACGGAACCGAGAAAGGGACAGAGGCGGCATAGAAAAATGCACTTCTCAGCCTTCACATAAAGACAGTTCTCCAAGGGCGCTGGAGGACGCATCGCACATGCTGAACATGAATCGCGAGGACGGAGAAAAAATCAGGATATCATCCATGTGAAAACAAAAATGTTCAGCATGTCTCTCAGGACGTGTTAACTAGTGCCTGAAAGACAGCTGGAGCGTTAACGGGCCGAAAGGAAGAACCCGGTATTCAGAGTGCCCTGCGGGTGACGCCGTCTTCCCTCGTCCCTCCCTGATGCGCACGAGATGGTAGGCGTTACGAAGGTCCAATTTGGTGAAAAACCTGGCTCCCTGCAGGATCTCGAAGGCTGAAGACATAAGAGACGGATAACGATTCTTAACAGTTATGTCATTCAGCCCTCGATAATAATCCACGCATGGGCGCAGGGACCCCGTCCTTCTTTCTGAACAAAAAAAGCCCCGCTCCGGCGGGAGAGGGAGGAGGAGACAATGGTACCGGCGTTGGCGAGCCGACAAATAATCCTCGAGCCTTACGTTCGGAGCCGACCAGAGAGTATAATCTACCCCGAGGAGGTAGTTCCAGGAAGGAGATCAATACTACAGTCATCGACCGGTGTGGAGGGGAGAAAGTGGCCTTGGAACGACTGAACACCGTGCGCAGATCGTGATACTCCTCCGGCACCTGTCAAAGCGCCAGGCTCCTCCTGTGAAGTAGAGACAGAGGAAACAGGAGGGATAGCAGACATTAAACAGGTTACATGACCAGAAACATTCCAGGATAGGATAGTATTACTAGACCAATTAATAGAAGGGTTATGGCGCACTAGCCAGGATGACCCAAAACAACAGGTGTAAAAGGTGAGCGAAAAATTAAAAGAAATGGTTTCGCTATGATTACCAGAGACAGTGAGGGTTAAAGGCAGGCGTCTCACGCTGAATCTTGGGGAGAGAACTACCATCTAAAGCGAACAAGGCCCTGGGCTCCCTAACTGTCTGAGAGGAATGTCATGTTCCCGAGCCCAGGTCTCGTCCATAAAACAGCCCTCCGCCCCAGAGTCTATCAAGGCACTGCAGGAAGCAGATGAACCGGGCCAGCGAGATGGACCGGAAAGGTAGTGCGTGATCCAGAAGGGGAAGGCCCTGAGTAGTTGCGCTCACCCAGTAGCCCTCCTCTTACTGATGAGCTCTGGCTTTTACTGGACATGAGGTGACAAAATGACCAGCGGAGCCGCAGTAGAGACAGAGGCGATTGGTGATTCTCCGTTCCCTCTCCTTGGCCGAGATGTGAATACCCCCAGCTGCATAGGCTCAGCATCGAGCCGGCGGAGGAGAGGAGGCAGTGATGCGGCAGGTGGCAGTGATGTGGAGAGGGCAACGGGAAACGTGGAGCTCCTTTTCCTGGGCTCGGCGACGAAAGATCAAACCGTCGCTCTATGCGAATAGCGAGCTATTAAGGAGTCCAGACTGGAAGGAACCTCCCGGGAGAGGATCTCATCCTTAACCACCGACGTGGAGACCCTCCAGAAACGAGCGAGCAAAGCCGGCTCGTTCCAGTCACTAGAGGCAGCGAGTGCGAAACTCAATAGAATAATCCGTTATGGATCTATTCCCCTGACATAGGGAAGACAGGGCCCTGGAAGCCTCTCGCCAAAAGCAAACAGTCCAAAAACCCGTATCATCTCCTCCCTTAAAGTCCTGATACTGGTTAATACACTCAGCCCTCGCCTCCCAGACTGCCGTGCCCCCTCCCGTCACAAATGACGTAGAAGTAAGCGTGCGGGCTGCGCTCCTGGAGTAAGTGTTGGGCTGGAGAGAGAACACCACATCACACTGAGTGAGGAATGGCGGCACTCAGTGGGCTCCCCAGAGTAACACGGCGGGTTGTTGATCCTGGGCTCCGAGGAGACTCGGAAACCCTGGAAGTGGGCGGTGGATCGAGGTGGGTTGGTGAACCTGTCTTGTGGTCGGAGCTTGGACGGCCAGGGTCTCAGCGGCATGTTGAGCAGCAGACAATTCCTCCTCGTGTCTGCCTAGCATCGCTCCCCTGGATCTCGCGAGGCGGAGTGAAAAGGGGTCCGGGCCGCTGGGTCCATTCTTGGTCTGATTCTTCTGTTATGAACTTGAGTGAAGACCCAGCGGTTTTAACAGAAAACAGAGTTCTTTAATGAAAAAACAGGAATGGCATAAATCCTCTTCCAACGTTGTCAGCGGAACCAAAAAGAACGTTAGTATAGTGCAGGTTGCACCTGCCAGACAGACTCCGACAGGACAGGACAAGGTGGAAGCAAACGAGACGACAGCTTGCTTCTGGCATCAAAAAACACAAACAAGAATCAGACACTGAAAGTAGCAGGAACAGAGAAAGAAATAGAGACCTAATCAGAGGGGAAAGAGAGAACAGGTGTGAAAGAGTGAATGAGCTAGTTAGAGGAGATGTAAAACAGCTGAAGAATGAGAGACAGAGAAGGTAACCTAAAAAGACCAGCCCAGAGAGAGAATGAAGAGAAAGGACAGGAACAGACATAACAAGACATGACACAAAAGCATATTTTGAAAA
>NW_027001195.1:0-7792 GCF_036934945.1 Oncorhynchus masou masou
GTATTTAGAGAGGCTACTATATGTGTTATAATTAGTGAGTCTAATGTATGTGTTATAATTAGAGAGGCTACTGTATATGTTATAATTAGAGGCTTCTGTATGTCTTGTAATTAGAGGCTACTGTGTGTGTTATAATTAGAGGCTTCTGTATGTGTTGTAATTAGAGGCTACTGTATGTGATATAATTAGAGAGTCTACTGTATGTGTTGAAATTAAGAGGCTACTGTATGTGTTTTAATTAGAGATGCCAACTGTACGTGTTATATTTAGAGAGGCTACTGAATGTGTTGTATTTAAAAATTCTACTGTATATGTTGTTATTATAGAGACTACTGTATGTGTTATTATTATAGAGGCTACTGTATATGTTATAATTAGAGAGGCCTACTTTATGTGTTATATTTAGAGAGGCTACTGAATGTGTTGTAATTAGAGAGGCTACTGTTTGTGTTATAATTAGAGAGGCTACTGTATGTGTTATAATGAGAGAGGCCTACTTCATGTGTTATATTTCGAGAGGCTACTGAATGTGTTGTAATTAGAGATGCTACTGAATGTGTTGTATTTAGAGTGGCTACTGTATGTGTTGTATTTAGAGAGGCTCCTGTATGTGTTGTATTTACAGAGGCTACTGTATTTGTTGTAATTAAGATCCTACTGTATGTGTTATTATTAGAGGCTACTGTAAGTTTTGTAATTAGATAGGCTACTGTATGTGTTATAATGAGAGGCTACTGTATGTGTTATTCTTAGAGGCTACTGTATGTCTTATAATTAGATAGGCTACTGTATGTGTTATAATTAGAGAGGCTACTGTATGTGATATAATTAGTCTACTGTATGTGTTTAAATTAGAGAGGCTACTGTATGTGTTTTAATTAGAGATGCCAATTGTATGTGTTATATTTAGAGAGGCTACTGAATATGTTGTATTTAAAAAATTATACTGTATATGTTGTTATTATAGAGACTACTGTATGTGTTATTATTAGAGAGGCTACTGTATATGTTATAATTAGAGAGGCCTACTTTATGTGTTATATTTAGAGAGGCTACTGTATGTGATATAATTAGAGTCTACTGTATGTGTTGAAATGAGAGAGATAACTGTATATGTTATAATTAGAGAGGCCTACTGTGTGTTATAATTAGAGAGGCTACAGTATATGTTATAATTAGAGGCTACTGTATGTGTTGTATTTAGAGAGGCTACTGTATGTGTTATAATTAGAGAGGCTACTGTATGTGTTATAATTAGAGGCTTCTGTATGTGTTGTAATTAGAGGCTGCTGTATGTTATAATTAGAGAGGCTATTGTATGTGATATAATTAGAGTCTACTGTATGTGTTATATTTAGAGAGGCTACTGTATGTGTTATATTTAGAGAGGCTACTGTATGTGTTATAATTAGAGAGGCTACTGTATGTGATATAATTAGAGAGTCTACTGTATGTGTTGAAATGAGAGATTACTGTATGTGTTATAATTAGAGAGGTCTACTGTATGTGTTATATTTAGAGAGGCTACTGTATGTGTTATAAATAGAGAGGCTACTGTATGTGTTGTAATTAATGTCCTACTGTATGTGTTATAATTAGAGGCTTCTGTACGTGTTGTAATTAGAGGCAACTGTATGTGTTATAATTAGAGAGGCTGCTGTATGGGTTATCATTAGAGGCTACTGTATGTTTTGTAATTAGATAGGCTACTGTCTGTGTTATAATTAGAGAGGCTACTGTATATGTTATAATTAGAGAGGCGACTGTATGTGATATAATTAGAGAGTCTACTGTATGTGTTGAAATGAGAGAGATTACTGTATGTGTTATAATTAGAGAGACCTACTGTATGTGTTATATTTAGAGGCTACTGTATGTGTTGTATTTAGAGAGGCTATTATATGTGTTATAATTAGTGAGGCTAATGTATGTGTTATAATTAGAGAGGCTACTGTATATGTTATAATTAGAGGCTTCTGTATGTCTTGTAATTAGAGGCTACTGTGTGTGTTATAATTAGAGGCTTCTGTATGTGTTGTAATTAGAGGCTACTGTATGTGATATAATTAGAGAGTCTACTGTATGTGTTGAAATTAGAGAGGCTACTGTATGTGTTTTAATTAGAGATGCCAACTGTACGTGTTATATTTAGAGAGGCTACTGAATGTGTTGTATTTAAAAATTCTACTGTATATGTTGTTATTATAGAGACTACTGTATGTGTTATTATTAGAGAGGCTACTGTATATGTTATAATTAGAGAGGCCTACTTTATGTGTTATATTTAGAGAGGCTACTGAATGTGTTGTAATTAGAGAGGCTACTGTTTGTGTTATAATTAGAGAGGCTACTGTATGTGTTATAATGAGAGAGGCCTACTTCATGTGTTATATTTCGAGAGGCTACTGAATGTGTTGTAATTAGAGATGCTACTGAATGTGTTGTATTTAGAGAGGCTACTGTATGTGTTGTATTTAGAGAGGCTCCTGTATGTGTTGTATTTACAGAGGCTACTGTATGTGTTGTAATTAAGATCCTACTGTATGTGTTATTATTAGAGGCTACTGTAAGTTTTGTAATTAGATAGGCTACTGCATGTGTTATAATTAGAGGCTACTGTATGTGATATAATTAGAAAGTGTACTGTATGTGTTGAAATTAGAGAGGCTCCTGTATGTGTTGTATTTAGAGAGTCTACTGTATGTGTTGTAATTATAGAGGCTAATGTGTTATCATTAGAGAGGCTACTGTATATGTTATAATTAGAGAGGCTACTGTATATGTTATAATTAGAGGCTTCTGTATGTCTTGTAATTAGAGGCTACTGTGTGTGTTATAATTAGAGGCTTCTGTATGTGTTGTAATTAGTGGCTACTGTATGTGATATAATTAGAGAGTCTACTGTATGTGTTGAAATTAGAGCGGCTACTGTATGTGTTTTAATTAGAGATGCCAACTGTACGTGTTATATTGAGAGAGGCTACTGAATGTGTTGTATTTAAAAATTCTACTGTATGTGTTGTTATTATAGAGACTACTGTATGTGTTATTATTAGAGAGGCTACTGTATATGTTATAATTAGAGAGGCCTACTTTATGTGTTATATTTAGAGAGGCTACTGAATGTGTTGTAATTAGAGAGGCTACTGTTTGTGTTATAATTAGAGAGGCTACTGTATGTGTTATAATGAGAGAGGCCTACTTCATGTGTTATATTTCGAGAGGCTACTGAATGTGTTGTAATTAGAGATGCTACTGAATGTGTTGTATTTAGAGAGGCTACTGTATGTGTTGTATTTAGAGAGGCTCCTGTATGTGTTGTATTTACAGAGGCTACTGTATGTGTTGTAATTAAGATCCTACTGTATGTGTTATTATTAGAGGCTACTGTAAGTTTTGTAATTAGATAGGCTACTGTATGTGTTGTAATTAGAGGCTTCTGTATGTGTTGTAATTAGAGAGGCTACTGTATGTGTTGTTATTAGAGGCTTCTGTATCTTTTGTAATGAGATAGGCTACTGTATGTGTTGTAATTAGAGTCCTACTATATGTGTTATAATTAGAGGCTAATGTATGTGGTATAATTAGAGAGGCGGCTGTATGTGTTATAATTAGGGGGGTGACTGTATGTGTTGTAATTAGAGAGGCTGCTGTATGTATTGTAATTAGAGACTATTGTATATGTTATAATTAGAGAGGCGACTGTATGTTTTGTAATTAGATAGGCTTCTGTATGTGTTGTAATTAGAGTTCTACTGTATGTGTTATAATTAGAGGCTTCTGTATGTGTTGTAATTAGAGAGGCCTACTGTATGTGTTA
The DNA here is from genome assembly GCF_036934945.1 of Oncorhynchus masou masou. Lineage (NCBI taxonomy): Eukaryota > Metazoa > Chordata > Actinopteri > Salmoniformes > Salmonidae > Oncorhynchus > Oncorhynchus masou. The sequence goes on from NW_027001195.1 coordinate 3,821, forward strand.
TATTTAGAGAGACTACTGAATGTGTTGTAATTAGAGAGGCTACTGAATGTGTTGTATTTAAAAATGCGACTGTATATGTTGTAATTATAGAGGCTACTGTATGTGTTATAATTAGAGACTGCTGTATGTTATAATTAGAGATGCTACTGTATGTGATATAATTAGAGGCTTCTGTATGTGTTGTAATTAGAGGCTGCTGTATGTTATAATTAGAGATGCTACTGAATGTGTTGTAATTAGAGAGGCTACTGAATGTGTTGTAATTAGAGGATACTGTATGTGTTGTAATTAGATAGGCTACTGAATGTGTTGTAATTTCAGAGGCTACTGTACATTATGTGTTGTAATTAGAGAGGCTACTGTATGTGTTGTAATGATACGCCTACTGTATGTGTCGTAATTAGAGCCTACTGTATGTGTTGTAATTAGCGAGTCTACTGTATGTGTTGTAATTAGAGAGGCTTCTGAATGTGTTGTAATGAGACGCCTACTGTATGTGGTATAATTAGAGGCTACTGTATGTGTTGTAATTAGAGAGGCTACTGTATGTGTTGTAATTAGCGAGGCTACTGTATGTGTTGTAATTAGCGAGGCTACTGTATGTGTTGTAATTAGAGGCTATTTTATGTGTTATAATTAGAGAGGCTACTGTATGTGTTATAATTAGAGAGGACACTGTATGTGTTGTAATTGTAGGCTACTGTATGTGTTGTAATTAGAGGATACTGTTTGTGTTGTAATTAGAGGCTATTGTATGTGTTGTAATTAGAGGCTACTGTATGTGTTGTAATTAGAGGCTACTGTATGTATTGTAATTATAGGCTACTAAATGTGTTGTAATTAGAGGCTACTGTATGTGTTGTAATTAGAGGCTACTGTATGTGTTGTAATGAGAGGCCTACTGTATGTGTTGTAATGAGAGGCGACTGTATGTGTTGTAATTAGAGAGGCTACTGAATGTGTTGTAATTAGAGGCTACTGTATGTGTTGTAATTAGAGGCTACTGTATGTGTTGTAATGAGAGGCCTACTGTATGTGTTGTAATGAGAGGCTACTGTATGTGCTGTAATGAGAGGCTACTGTATGTGTTGTAATTAGAGGCTACTGTATGTGTTGTAATTAGAGGCTACTGTATGTGTTGTAATGAGAGGCCTACTGTATGTGTTGTAATGAGAGGCTACTGTATGTGTTGTAATTAGAGTCTACTGAATGTGTTGTAATTAGAGAGGCTACTGAATGTGTTGTAATTAGAGGATACTGTATGTGTTGTAATTAGATAGGCTACTGAATGTGTTGTAATTTCAGAGGCTACTGTACATTATGTGTTGTAATTAGAGAGGCTACTGTATGTGTTATAATTAGAGAGGCTACTGTATGTGTTGTAATTCGAGGCTACTGTTTGCGTTGTAATTAGAGGCTATTGTATGTTTTGTAATTAGAGGCTACTGTATGTGTTGTAATTATAGGCTACTATATGTGTTGTAATTAGAGGATACTGTATGTGTTGTAATTAGATAGGCTACTGAATGTGTTGTAATTTCAGAGGCTACTGTACATTATGTGTTGTAATTAGAGAGGCTACTGTATGTGTTGTAATGATACGCCTACTGTATGTGTCGTAATTAGAGGCTACTGTATGTGTTGTAATTAGCGAGTCTACTGTATGTGTTGTAATTAGAGAGGCTTCTGAATGTGTTGTAATGAGACGCCTACTGTATGTGGTATAATTAGAGGCTACTGTATGTGTTGTAATTAGATAGGTTACTGTATGTGTTGTAATTAGAGAGGGGACTGTATGTGTTGTAATTAGCGAGGCTACTGTATGTGTTGTAATTAGCGAGACTACTGTATGTGTTGTAATTAGAGGCTATTGTATGTGTTATAATTAGAGAGGCTACTGTATGTGTTATAATTAGAGAGGACACTGTATGTGTTGTAATTGTAGGCTACTGTTTGTGTTGTAATTAGAGGATACTGTTTGTGTTGTAATTCGAGGCTATTGTATGTGTTGTAATTAGAGGCTACTGTATGTGTTGTAATTAGAGGCTACTGTATGTGTTGTAATTATAGGCTACTAAATGTGTTGTAATTAGAGGCTACTGTATGTGTTGTAATTAGAGGCTACTGTATGTGTTGTAATGAGAGGCATACTGTATGTGTTGTAATTAGAGAGCTACTGTATGTGTTGTAATGAGAGGCCTACTGTATGTGTTGTAATTAGAGGCTATTGTATGTGTTATAATTAGAGGCTACTGTATGTGTTATAATTAGAGAGGACACTGTATGTGTTGTAATTGTAGGCTACTGTATGTGTTGTAATTAGAGGCTACTTTTTGTGTTGTAATTAGAGGCTATTGTATGTTTTGTAATTAGAGGCTACTGTATGTGTTGTAATTATAGGCTACTATATGTGTTGTAATTAGAGGCTACTGTATGTGTTGTAATTAGAGGTACTAGAGGCTACTTGTATGTGTTGTAATGAGAGGCCTACTGTATGTGTTGTAATGAGAGGCTACTGTATGTGTTGTAATTAGATAGGCTACTGAATGTGTTGTAATTTCAGAGGCTACTGTACATTATGTGTTGTAATTAGAGAGGCTACTGTATGTGTTGTAATTAGAGAGGCTACTGATTGTGTTGTAATTAGAGAGGCTACTGAATGTGTTGTAATGAGGCCTACTGTATGTGTTGTAATTAGAGAGGCTACTGTATGTGTTGTAATTAGATAGGCTACTCAATGTGTTGTAATTTCAGAGGCTACTGTACATTATGTGTTGTAATTAGAGAGGCTACTGTATGTGTTGTATTTAGAGAGGCTACTGATTGTGTTGTAATTAGAGAGGCTACTGATTGTGTTGTAATTAGAGAGGCTACTGATTGTGTTGTAATTAGAGAGGCTACTGAATGTGTTGTAATTACAGAGGCTACTGTATGTGTTGTAATTAGAGAGGCTTCTGAATGTGTTGTAATTAGAGGCTACTGTATGTGTTGTAATTAGATAGGTTACTGTATGTGTTGTAATTAGAGAGGGTACTGTATGTGTTGTAATTAGCGAGGCTACTGTATGTGTTGTAATGAGCGAGGCTACTGTATGTGTTGTAATTAGAGGCTATTGTATGTGTTATAATTAGAGGACACTGTATGTGTTGTAATTGTAGGCTAATGTATGTGTTGTAATTCGAGGCTACTGTATGCGTTGTAATTAGAGGCTATTGTATGTTTTGTAATTATAGGCTACTATATGTGTTGTAATTAGAGGATACTGTATGTGTTGTAATTAGATAGGCTACTGAATGTGTTGTAATTTCAGAGGCTACTGTACATTATGTGTTGTAATTAGAGAGGCTACTGTATGTGTTGTAATGATACGCCTACTGTATGTGTCGTAATTAGAGGCTACTGTATGTGTTGTAATTAGCGAGTCTACTGTATGTGTTGTAATTAGAGAGGCTTCTGAATGTGTTGTAATGAGACGCCTACTGTATGTGTTGTAATTAGAGGCTACTGTATGTGTTATAATTAGATAGGTTACTGTATGTGTTGTAATTAGAGAGGGTACTGTATGTGTTGTAATTAGCGAGGCTACTGTATGTGTTGTAATTAGCGAGGCTACTGTATGTGTTGTAATTAGAGGCTATTGTATGTGTTATAATTAGAGAGGCTACTGTATGTGTTATAATTATAGAGGACACTGTATGTGTTGTAATTGTAGGCTACTGTATGTGTTGTAATTAGAGGATACTGTTTGTGTTGTAATTAGAGACTATTGTATGTGTTGTAATTAGAGGCTACTGTATGTGTTGTAATTAGAGGCTACTGTATGTGTTGTAATTATAGGCTACTGTATGTGTTGTAATTATAGGCTACTAAATGTGTTGTAATTAGAGGCTACTGTATGTGTTATAATTATAGAGGCTACTGTATGTGTTGTAATGAGAGGCATACAGCAATACGTAACTGGAACGAAGTACA
>NW_027001196.1:0-7791 GCF_036934945.1 Oncorhynchus masou masou
CAGGCTGCAGGGGTTCTCTTCAGGCTGCAGGGGGTTCTATTCAGACTGCAGTGGGTTCTATTCAGACTGCAGGGGGCTCTCTTCAGACTGCAGGGGGTTCTCTTCAGACTGCAGGGGGTTCTCTTCAGGCTGCAGGGGGTTCTATTCAGACTGCAGGGGGTTCTCTTCAGGCTGTAGGGGGTTCTATTCAGACTGCAGGGGTTCTCTTCAGACTGCAGGGGGTTCTCTTCAGACTGCAGGGGGTTCTATTCAGGCTGCAGGGGGTTCTGTTCAGACTGCAGGGGGTTCTATTCAGGCTGCGGGGTGTTCTATTCAGACTGCAGGGGGTTCTCTTCAGGTTCCGGGAGGTTATCTTCATGATGCAGGGGGTTCTCTTCAGGATGCAGGGTTGTTCTATTCAGGCTGCAGGGGGTTCTCTTCAGGCTGCAGGGGGTTCTCTTCAGGCTGCAGGGGTTCTATTCAGACTGCAGGGGGTTCTCTTCAGGCTGCAGGGGGTTCTCTTCAGACTGCAGGGGGTTCTATTCAGACTGCAGGGGGTTCTCTTCAGGCTGCAGGGGGTTATATTCAGACTGCAGCGGGTTCTATTCAGACTGCAGGGGTTCTCTTCAGGCTGCAGGGGGTTCTCTTCAGGCTGCAGGGGTTCTATTCAGACTGCAGTGGGTTCTATTCAGACTGCAGGGGGCTCTCTTCAGACTGCAGGGGGTTCTCTTCAGACTGCAGGGGTTCTCTTCAGGCTGCAGGGGGTTCTATTCAGACTGCAGGGGGTTCTCTTCAGGCTGTAGGGGTTCTATTCAGACTGCAGGGGGTTCTCTTCAGACTGCAGGGGGTTCTCTTCAGACTGCAGGGGGTTCTATTCAGGCTGCAGGGGTTCTCTTCAGACTGCAGGGGGTTCTCTTCAGGCTGCAGGGGGTTGTATTCAGACTGCAGAGGGTTCTATTCAGACTGCAGGGGGTTCTATTCAGACTGCAGGGGGTTCTCTTCAGGCTGCATGGGGTTCTCTTCAGGCGGCAGGGGGTTCATATACTTCAGTGGCCACTTCCTGTCTGTCTCACACTCACCAGCCATACTGTATACTTAAACATGTCAACATTCAATCGAGACAATTTAGCCTAAATAATAGACAGGGACCAGAGATTAGGAACAGCATTTAACAAAATTGCTGTGTGCCAGAAGACAGCTGAATGTGATTGGTGTAAAAAGATATCGGGGAACAAACATGTCAGAGTCAAGCTGATTCCCCTCACCACCACGACAGGCCGCCCCTTGTTGATTGACACCACTGGGACTTCTCTCTCCGTGTGAGCGAGAAAGAGAGAGAGGAGGTAGTGGGAGAGGGAGAAGGAGAAATTGAAACATCAAAACATCTGGAGAGTCCTGACGGCTTATAGCCACAGCAACGAGGGACGACTCAGTAGAAATTCCCATCCCAAGTCTTTGGAGTTTCAATTACATTGGTGTTAGAGAGCCATCTGTGGGATTTGAGGCTCCGGTCCCTGGCTGGATGGGTGTGACACACACCCAGATGTTTCTAGAAACTGTTACACTCCCCCAGCTACCTCCTTAAACACACTTCTCACTGGGCACAGACATCAATTCCACATCTATTCCACGATTCAACCAGTGTGATTCAACCAGTGTGATTCAACCAGTGCGATTCAATCAACGTTAATTGCCTTTGCGTACTTGTTCATCGTCACGCAATTTAATTTGAGCTGCAAAATCACTTCTGAAGACTTAGGTGAGCATGCGGTCACACACACACACACACACACACGACACACACACACACACACACACACACACACACACACACACACACACACACACACACACACACACACACACACACACACACACACACACACACACACACACACAAACAAACAAAACACACAGGCAAAGGAACAGCAGATATGCTAACACATAAAAGTAGTTTGAAGTGTTGTCGTCCCTCGCTGAGAGAATGTAATTAGGACGATGGATGGGACGTGTGACGTCATCTTTACATGGGCCAATGGCAAAGGGGCTTCTGGTGTGACAGCTAAACGACTGGAAGCTGTTTTGTCGCCTTCATTTATTTATTCTTTGCTGGTCGTATTGTCTTATTGAAAAGCGGTAATGAGGCTGTACTCGCAGCGTTATACCATCACCAGTGAGATTACAGCCCAAATCTGACAGCTAATTGAGTTCGTAATGATGCTGTGTGAGAGCTTATGGCTGCCGTGCTGTAAGGGAATGAATCAACATGGCTATGTTTGTGGGGGGGGGGCCTTCAATCTGATTTTTGATGTGGGAATAATGCCATTACTCCACAAAAAAATAATTATATGCAAATATAAACAGACAGCTGATGTTTTGGAAAGGAACTGGTATACAGGAAACTGCCAAAATAAAGGAAACACCAACATAGTGTCTTCGTAATGCATTGTGCCGCCACGAGCCAGAACGCTTTTAATGCGCCTTGGCATAGATTCTACAGGTGTCTGGACCTCTATTGGAGGGATAGAACATCATTCTTCCATGAGAAATTCCATAATTTGGTGTTTTGTTGATGGTGGTGGAAAATGCTGCCTCAGGCACCACTCCAGAATTTACCATAAATGTTCAATTGGGGTAAAATGTGGTGACTGAGACGACCACGGTTGGAAACTGAGACGACCATGGCTATTGACTGAGACGGCCATGGTTGGAGACTGAGACAACCATGGCTGGAGACTGAGACGACCATGGCTGGAGACTGAGGCGACCATGGTTGGTGACAGAGACGACCATGGCTGGAGACTGAGGCGACCATGGTTGGAAACTGAGACGACCATGGCTATTGACTGAGACAACCATGGCTGGAGACTGAGACGGCCATGGTTGGAGACTGAGACGGCCATGGTTGGTGACAGAGACGACCATGGTTGGAGACTGAGACGACCATGGCTGGAGACTGAGACAACCATGGCTGGAGACTGAGACGGCCATGGTTGGAGACTGAGACGGCCATGGTTGGTGACAGAGACGACCATGGTTGGAAACTGAGACGACCATGGCTGGAGACTGAGGCGACCATAGTTGGTGACAGAGACGACCATGGCTGGAGACTGAGACGACCATGGCTGGAGACTGAGGCAACCATGGTTGGAAACTGAGACGACCATGGCTATTGACTGAGACGGCCATGGTTGGAGACTGAGACAACCATGGCTGGAGACTGAGACGACCATGGCTGGAGACTGAGGCGACCATGGTTGGTGACAGAGACGACCATGGCTGGAGACTGAGACGACCATGGCTGGAGACTGAGACGACCATGGCTGGAGTCTGAGACGACCATGGTTGGTGACTGAGACGGCCATTGTTGGTGACTGAGACGGTTCCCTGCAGATCTCATTCACTGGTTAAGTCTACAAAGTGTCACTCTCAGATCTGGTTTGGACGGCATGGTCTCTGTGTAGCGGAAGATGTTTTGGGAACCACGCTGAGGGTGGGGAGGCCCAAGCTTTAGCTCAGTGGGCTAAGTGTGTACCTGGATGGGGATGAGGCCTAGGCTTTAGCTCAGTGGGCTAAGTGTGTACCTGGATGGGGATGAGGCCTAGGCTTTAGCTCAGTGGGCTCAGTGTGTACCTGGATAGTGGTGATGCCCAGGCTTTAGCTCAGTGGGCTCAGTGGGTACCTGGATGGGGATGAGGCCTAGGCTTTAGCTCAGTGGGCTCAGTGTGTACCTGGATAGTGGTGATGCCCAGGCTTTAGCTCAGTGGGCTAAGTGTGTACCTGGATGGGGATGAGGCCTAGGCTTTAGTTCAGTGGGCTAAGTGTGTACCTGGATAGTGGTGATGCCCAGGCTTTAGCTCAGTGGGCTAAGTGTGTACCTGGATAGTGGTGATGCCCAGGCTTTAGCTCAGTGGGCTAAGTGTGTACCTGGATAGTGGTGATGCCCAGGCTTTAGCTCAGTGGGCTCAGTGGGTACCTGGATAGTGGTGATGCCCAGGCTTTAGCTCAGTGGGCTCAGTGGGTACCTGGATAGTGGTGATGCCCAGGCTTTAGCTCCAGTGGGCTCAGTGGGTACCTGGATAGTGGTGATGCCCAGGCTTTAGCTCAGTGGGCTCAGTGGGTACCTGGATAGTGGTGATGCCCAGGCTTTATCTCAGTGGGCTCAGTGGGTACCTGGATAGTGGTGATGCCCAGGCTTTAGCTCAGTGGGCTCAGTGTGACCTGGATAGTGGTGATGCACAGGCTTTAGCTCAGTGGGCTCAGTGGGTACCTGGATAGTGGTGATGCCCAGGCTTTAGCTCAGTGGGCTCAGTGGGTACCTGGATAGTGGTGATGCCCAGGCTTTAGCTCAGTGGGCTCAGTGTGTACCTGGATAGTGGTGATGCACAGGCTTTAGCTCAGTGGGCTCAGTGGGTACCTGGATAGTGGTGATGCCCAGGCTTTAGCTCAGTGGGCTCAGTGGGTACCTGGATAGTGGTGATGCCCAGGCTTTAGCTCAGTGGGCTCAGTGTGTACCTGGATAGTGGTGATGCACAGGCTTTAGCTCAGTGGGCTCAGTGGGTACCTGGATAGTGGTGATGCCCAGGTCCTTGCCCATCAGGACGCGTCCCTCCAGCAGCCGGGCAATGCGCGGGTCTTCCACCTTCAGGTAGTCCAGAACCAGGTCTGTGATGTCTGCCTGCCAGTCCACCCCAGCATGTAGACTAGCTCCCCGCCAGGGGCTGCCGGCTCCGCTACAAAGTGGGTGAGCACCCTCACCAGGGCATACTGGTACTGTAGCGTGCAGCCTTTGCCCTTCCTCTCATCATCCTCGTCATCCTCACTGTCGCGGGTGGGCCTACGGAGGGGGAAGAGGGACATAGAGATGTTGGTCATGAACCAACTGCCCCTGCAGCACATGTTATTCATGCTAATACCAGCAGGCTGGCAAAACATTCACCCACTGGATTAGCCTTAGCCTGTTCAAAAAGCACAGGATTGATGTTGTCTAGAATCTTCACTCCACAGCATCTGGAGTTTCTGCCGTTTTTTCAGCTCTGTGTAATGGAATGAAGCTGAAAAACCACTTACAAAACCTATGTGAGCACACACATCTTTTAACAACCCCCCCCCTACCACCACCACCCTCCTTGTGTCTAAAACACTGGTGAGATTACAGGAATCCTGCCCCATTTCCCAGAGGGCTAGGCGCCTCGGTGTGGTGACTGGTGGGGGGGCCGTCTTTAAAGGCAGGGGAACAAAAATTGGCCAAATTGAAAAATGGGCCCTGCAGAGAAAATGAAGGTCCTTGGCTGGGCAGGCAGACAGACAGACAGGCAGGCAGGCAGACAGACAGACATCGGTGGTAACAACAGCAGCACCCTTCTCCCCTCACACCGCAGGCTCCAAATGGAATCACATGACAGAGCAACATGAAATGGAACCTTGAGAGCGAGACCATGACTTGTACTTGCGACTAAATGGGGAAAGAAGGCGTCCAATGTTTCAATGAGCCATGGCTTGACAGATGTATTCAGTAAGCCGATGCCTACCCTGCTGTAGGTGCATGCATGTCAGTAGCTGTGAGCAGTGAGTGATGCAAGAATATGACCTAATAATAGTCGTCCTTAGTAACAGCTGTATCAGTCAAAACCTTGACCTGACAGGAAATAGCAGGAAGTGCTGGCTTCTTTTCCATAATGTTGTTTCACCCTTACTACCCACATCCTGCAGTAGAAAATAAAGCCCTATACACACACCATGCCCAATACAACACATCATTTCCCAAACCCACATGCAGGTAAAACATGCAGGTAAAACAGAATAGTACATGGAACAGGAATACACACTCATACGCACCATATTTCCCTCCCTCCCTCCCTCCCTCCCTCCCTCCCTCTCTCTCTCACTCTCTCTCTCTCTCTCTCTCTCTCCTCTCCCCCTCTCTCCCCATCTCTCTCTCTCCCCTCCCCCTCTCTCCCCACCTCTCTCTTTCTCTCTCTCCCCCTCTCTCTCTCTCTCTCTCTCTCTCTCTCTCTCTCTCTCTCTCTCTCTCTCTCTCCCCTCTCTCTCTCTCTTTCTCTCTCTTTCACCTCCCCTCTCTCTCTCTCTCTTTCTCTCTCTTTCACCTCTTGTTGGAAAAGATGGGCACCCTCCATCCTTTGACCTGGCTGAGTTCTGTGTCAGACACGTCCATCTGCAGGGGCAGACGAGGCACCCACACAGTCAGCTCCAGCTGGGTGCTCAGGTACAGGTAGGTGAAGTTGACCATCAGAGACTGTCTACCACGCATCTCCTTCCCATTCACCAGCACTGTATCACAGCCAGGAGACACCTGAGAGGGCACAAAGCAGAGTCCTGGCGGTTATGAGTGGGCGTGTGTGTGTGTGTGTGTGTGTGTGTGTGTGTGTGTGTGTGTGTGTGTGTGTGTGTGTGTGTGTGTGTGTGTGCGTCGTGGTGCGTGCGTGCGTGCGTGCGCGCGCGCGCGTGTTTGTGACATGAGTGGCCCGTGTGCACTGTGTGTGTGTGTATGAACGCATGAGTGTGTGACCTTTTGTGGCTTTCAAGCCCCACGTTTGTTGTGGTGTGTCCGCTGTAGCATGATGGGTGTTTTTCTACAGGCCTCAGGAAGAATCAGTATGAGCAGTACAGTAAGAATCAGTATGAGCAGCACAATAAGAATCAGTATGAGCAGTACATTAAGAATCAGTATGAGCAGTACAATAAGAATCAGTATGAGCAGTACATTAAGAATCAGTATGAGCAGTACAATAAGAATCAGTATGAGCAGTACAATAAGAATCAGTATGAGCAGTACAGTAAGAATCAGTATGAGCAGTACATTAAGAATCAGTATGAGCAGTACAATAAGAATCAGTATGAGCAGTACAATAAGAATCAGTATGAGCAGTACATTAAGAATCAGTATGAGCAGTACAATAAGAATCAGTATGAGCAGTACATTAAGAATCAGTATGAGCAGTACATTAAGAATCAGTATGAGCAGTACAATAAGAATCAGTATGAGCAGTACAAGCTGCCACCTTGCATGGATGCCTCTTGGAATTTCCACACAGCATTTCACCTGTCACCAACGGTTTCTGAATCACACACAGCATTTCACCTGTCACCAACGGTTTCTGAATCACACACAGCATTTCACCTGTCACCAACGGTTTCTGAATCACACACAGCATTTCACCTGTCACCAACGGTTTCTGAATCACACACAGCATTTCACCTGTCACCAACGGTTTCTGAATCACACACACAGCATTTCACCTGTCACCAACGGTTTCTGAATCACACACAGCATTTCACCTGTCACCAACGGTTTCTGAATCCCAAACACAGCATTTCACCTGTAACCAACGGTTTCTGAATCACACACACAGCATTTCACCTGTCACCAACGGTTTCTGAATCACACACAGCATTTCACCTGTCACCAACGGTTTCTGAATCACACACAGCATTTCACCTGTCACCAACGGTTTCTGAATCACACACAGCATTTCACCTGTCACCAACGGTTCCTGAACACAATTCTCAACTTTTACCTTTTCTTCACCTGCTGTGTGCAATTTTTTTGAAAGACGAGTATTAGATTTTTTCAAAGTGATCTTCAAAATGATCTTTTTCCATGTGTTCCGTTCAAGATATACACGGTGAGATCCTGGGTGAGTTTTGCATTTTCCTCAGCTAATGGTTAAGGTTAGGATTGGTGAGGGGAATCCGATTCTAGATCTGAACCAAGGGGAAACGTTAACCCAGAGCAACAACAGAACAGTGTGAAGAGAAGGATGGGAATGATCAAGTGCCATTCACCCAAAG
>NW_027001197.1:0-7789 GCF_036934945.1 Oncorhynchus masou masou
GGGGACGGGAGTTGGGGTAATCGGGGTTTGGAGAGAGGGGTGGGGAACGGAGGGGAATACCGGGATCAGAGGAATGAGGAGATGGAGGAATTTAGTTACAGTTAAATAAATACACACGCAACAATCTACACTAAAGTCCTTCTGTTATCATATAAGATCAATGATTACCTCAATCACCAATAACGATTTTCCCTTTGGGGATGATGAATAAAGTTACGTTGAAATCAATCGAATTGAAGAAAGATGACAAAGAAGGAAGGATTTAAACAGTTTAGTAACCAGGTCTGCGTGTTAAATGACACCACATTCCCATCCAAAGTATCAACCCCGATGTGAACTGAAAGTATGTGAAGTTATATGGGCCCAACGTTATAATAATAATGCAGGTCTGTATATCACATTTTATTTCTATTTACACATATTTAGCAGATATTATTGTGGATGTATTGAAATGCTTGTGTTCCGAGCTCCAACAGTGCAGTGGTGTCTAACTATTGACAAACAATACACACAAATTTAAAAGTATGATAAATAAAATTATATATAAAATTAGGCATTGACTTACATACACTAGAATATAATTTGATTCATGTTCCATTATTAAAGTGATTAATGTTCCATTATTCCATCCATAATTAAAGTGACTAGAGTTCCATTATTAAAGTGACTAGGAGTTCCATTATTAAAGTGACTAGAGTTCCATTATTAAAGTGGCTCGAGTTCCATTATTAAAGTGACTAGAGTTCCATTATTAAAGTGATTAATGTTCCAATATTAAAGTGATTAATGTTCCATTATTAAAGTGACTAGAGTTCCATTATTAAAGTGACTAGAGTTCCATTATTAAAGTGATTAATGTTCCATTATTAAAGTGACTAGAGTTCCATTATTAAGGTGACTAATGTTCCATTATTAAAGTGATTCATGTTCCATTATTAAAGTGATTAATGTTCCATTATTAAAGTGACTAGAGTTAAAATGATTAAAGTGACTAGAGTTCCATTCTTAAAGTGATTCATGTTCCATTATTAAAGTGACTAGAGTTCCATTATTAAAGTGATTAATGTTCCATTATTAAAGTGACTAGAGTTAAAATGATTAAAGTGACTAGAGTTCCATTTTTAAGTGATTAATGTTCCATTATTAAAGTGACTAGAGTTCCATTATTAAAGTGATTCATGTTCCATTATTAAAGTGACTAGAGTTCCATTATTAAAGTGACTAGAGTTCCATTATTAAAGTGGCTAGAGTTCCATCATTAAAGTGACTAGTGTTCCATTATTAAAGTGACTAGAGTTCCATTATTAAAGTGACTAGAGTTCCATTATTAAAGTGATTAATGTTCCATTATTAAAGTGACTCGAGTTCCATTATTAAGGTGATTAATGTTCCATTATTAAAGTGAGTGATTAATGTTCCATTATTAAAGTGACTAGAGTTCCATTCTTAAAGTGACTAGAGTTCCATTATTAAAGTGATTCATGTTCCATTATTAAAGTGACTAGAGTTCCATTATTAAGGTGACTAAAGTTCCATTATTAAAGTGATTCATGTTCCATTATTAAAGTGATTAATGTTCCATTATTAAAGTGACTAGAGTTAAAATGATTAAAGTGACTAGAGTTCCATTTTTAAAGTGATTAATGTTCCATTATTAAAGTGACTAGAGTTCCATTATTAAGTGATTAATGTTCCATTATTAAAGTGATTAGAGTTAAAATGATTAAAGTGACTAGAGTTCCATTTTAAAGTGATTAATGTTCCATTATTAAAGTGACTAGAGTTCCATTATTAAAGTGATTCATGTTCCATTATTAAAGTGACTAGAGTTCCATTATTAAAGTGACTAGAGTTCCATTATTAAAGTGATTAGTGTTCCATTATTAAAATGATTCATGTTCCATTATTAAAGTGATTCATGTTCCATTATTAAAGTGATTCATGTTCCATTATTAAAGTGATTCATGTTCCATTATTAAAGTGATTCATGTTCCATTATTAAAGTGATTCATGTTCCATTATTAAAGTGATTCATGTTCCATTATTACAGTGACTAGAGTTCCATTATTAAAGTGACTAGAGTTCCATTATTAAAGTGATTCATGTTCCATTATTAAAGTGACTAGAGTTCCATTATTAAGGTGACTAAAGTTCCATTATTAAAGTGATTCATGTTCCATTATTAAAGTGATTAATGTTCCATTATTAAAGTGACTAGAGTTAAAATGATTAAAGTGACTAGAGTTCCATTTTTAAAGTGATTAATGTTCCATTATTAAAGTGACTAGAGTTCCATTATTAAAGTGATTAATGTTCCATTATTAAAGTGACTAGAGTTAAAATGATTAAAGTGACTAGAGTTCCATTATTAAAGTGATTCATGTTCCATTATTAAAGTGATTCATGTTCCATTATTAAAGTGATTCATGTTCCATTATTAAAGTGATTCATGTTCCATTATTAAAGTGATTCATGTTCCATTATTACAGTGACTAGAGTTCCATTATTAAAGTGACTAGAGTTCCATTATTAAAGTGATTCATGTTCCATTATTAAAGTGACTAGAGTTCCATTATTAAAGTGACTAGAGTTCCATTATTAAAGTGGCTAGAGTTCCATCATTAAAGTGACTAGAGTTCCATTATTAAAGTGACTAGAGTTCCATTATTAAAGTGATTAATGTTCCATTATTAAAGTGATTAATGTTCCATTATTAAAGTGACTCGAGTTCCATTATTAAGGTGATTAATGTTCCATTATTAAAGTGATTAATGTTCCATTATTAAAGTGACTAGAGTTCCATTATTAAAGTGACTAGTGTTCCATTCTTAAAGTGACTAGAGTTCCATTATTAAAGTGATTCATGTTCCATTATTAAAGTGACTAGAGTTCCATTATTAAGGTGACTAAAGTTCCATTATTAAAGTGATTCATGTTCCATTATTAAAGTGACTAGAGTTAAAATGATTAAAGTGACTAGAGTTCCATTTTTTAAAGTGATTAATGTTCCATTATTAAAGTGACTAGAGTTCCATTATTAAAGTGATTAATGTTCCATTATTAAAGTGACTAGAGTTAAAATGATTAAAGTGACTAGAGTTCCATTTTTAAAGTGATTAATGTTCCATTATTAAAAAGTGACTAGAGTTCCATTATTAAAGTGATTCATGTTCCATTATTAAAGTGACTAGAGTTCCATTATTAAAGTGACTAGAGTTCCATTATTAAAGTGATTAGTGTTCCATTATTAAAATGATTCATGTTCCATTATTAAAGTGATTCATGTTCCATTATAAAGTGATTCATGTTCCATTATTAAAGTGATTCATGTTCCATTATTAAAGTGATTCATGTTCCATTATTAAAGTGATTCATGTTCCATTATTAAAGTGATTCATGTTCCATTATTACAGTGACTAGAGTTCCATTATTAAAGTGATAGAGTTCCATTATTAAAGTGATTCATGTTCCATTATTAAAGTGATTCATGTTCCATTATTAAAGTGACTAGAGTTCCATTATTAAAGTGACTAGAGTTCCATTATTAAAGTGACTAGAGTTCCATTATTAAAGTGATTCATGTTCCATTATTAAAGTGATTCATGCTCCATTATTAAAGTGATTCATGCTCCATTATTAAAGTGGCCAGTGATTCCATGTCTGTGTATAAAGGGCAGCAGCCTCTAACGTGCAGTTGAATTGGCATAAAAAGCTACCACCCGGTTTAAGAGTAGAACTTAAGGGATATTTTCTTCTCCTGTGCCTTTCCTAATGCTGAGGACATCAGTTTGGAACAGTATGTAGTTACTGTGTTTTGTAGAATGTGTTGTAAAATAAATGATCACAAAGGTGAATCTTTGGTTATTGTACATCTCCTCATCTCAGTCGTGTCTCTATGAAACATGTGGCTTTAATAATCAACCAGTCTAAAGATTCCCAGCTTAAAGATCACCTTTACCTCTAAGACCTAAAGTCCACCTGTAGACAATGCCCTATATAGTGCACTAATTTAGACCACAGCCCTATATAGTGCACTACTTTAGACCAGTAAACCCTATATAGTGCACTACTTTAGACCACAGCCCTATATAGTGCACTACTTTAGACCACAGCCCTATATAGTGCACTACTTTAGACCACAGCACTATATAGTTCACTACTTTAGACCTCAGCCCTATATAGAGTGCACTACTTTAGACCACAGCCCTATATAGTGCACTACTTTAGACCACAGGCCTATATAGTGCACTACTTTTTCACCACAGCCCTATGGCCCTTGATCAAAAGTAGGGCACTATTTATGAAATACAATGACATTTAGGACACAAACATGATGTGCAGACAGGGACCTCCGCTTTGAGGATAACACAGTGCCACCAACGCGGCCGCTACCAAGGACTGTGTGCTCTCCTTCTCCGTGGCCGACGTGAGTAAGACATTTAAGCATGTTACCCCTCGAAAAGCTAGCTGGAGTGTTTATGGACATATTCAATCTCTCCCTATCCCAGTCTGCTGTTCCCACTGGTTTTCAAGTTGTCCACCATTGCTCCTGTACTCAAGAAAGCAAAGGTTATCTGAACTAAATGACTATCGCTCCATAGCACTCACTTTGCTTTGAAAGGCAAGTCAAGGATCATATCACCTCTACCTTACCTGACACCCTAGACCCACTTCATTTTGCATACCGCCCCCAATAGATCCACAGACGATGCAATCACCATCACACGCACACTGCCCTATCCCATCTGGACAAGAGGAATACCTATGTAAGAATGCTGTTCATTGACTATAGCTCAGCATTCAACACCATAGTACCCTCCAAGCTCATCATTAAGCTCTGGACCTGGGTCTGAACCCCGCCCTGAGAGCATCCTGTCGGGCTGTATCACCACCTGATGAGGCAAGTGCTCTTCCCTCAACCACAAGGCTCTCAGAGGGTAGTGTTGTCTGCCCAACACATCACCAGGGGCAAACTACCTGTCCTCCAGGACACCTACAGCACCCGATGTCACAGGAAGGCCATAAAGATCATCAAGGACAAGAACCACGGTCTGTTCACCCCGCTATCATTTAGAAGGCGAGGGCAGTACAGGTGCATCAAAGCTGGGACCGAGAGACTAAAAAACAGCTTCTATCTCAAGGCCATCAGACTGGTAAATAGCCACCACTACTTGGCTCCCACCCGATTACGCAACCCTGCACCTTCGATGCTGCTGCCCCATATACATAGACTTAGAATCACTGGCCACTTCAATAATGGGCCACTAGTCCCGTTAATAATGTTTACATGCTGCTTTTACTCATCTCATGCTTATGCTGTATTCTATTCTACAGTATTTTTGAAAATGTCACTCTCGACATTGTTCGATCTAATGTGTACATATTTCTTAATTACATTATTTTACTTCGATTTGTGTGTTTTGTTGTGAATTGTTAGATACTACAGCACTGTTGGAGCTAGGAACAAAAGCATTTCGCTACACCCGCAATAACATCTGTTAAATATGTGTATGGACCAATAACGTGATTTATTTGATATGCAGAACAAGGCAGAAAGTTACCTCCCCTGCAGCCGATTGTGTTGACGAGCTGGAACGCGCTCTGCATTACGTTGGGTTGAAAGTTGCCCATGTACAGCACTGATCTTGGGTCAGTTTTCCATTATTTTCTGGTCGGCTTGGGGGAGAAAGCTGATCCTAGATAAGTTACTACACTACCATTCAAAAGTTTGGGGTCATTTAGAAATGTCCTTGCTTTTGAAAGAAAAGCATTTTTTTTGTCCATTAAAATAACATCAAATTGATCAGAAATACAGTATACAGTGTAGACATCTTTAACCTCCTGGTTAAAGGAGGACATTCATACTACGGAAGAGTGGAGAGGTAGACTCAAAGAACTGTATTTAATGGAAAAGATCACCCATAACATAAAACTTGCAGACAGATGTGGTCTACTTGAAAAGGATTAGAACCACTAGTTGTAAATAATATTGCGTCGACACGACTCAGTCTCAAAGCAACCAAACAGATGATAATTGTATATATATTATGTTATTGTTTATTATTATGACTTTAGTTTCTTAGTACTAAAGTTATCTTGTTTATTGTATAGCCTATTTGCTGGTATCTCAGACGACTAGAACCTTAATAATAATCATCACACTTACGTCACAGACAATAATTCTACTGGTTGACTGAACGGACACAAAGCAGGATACTGACACTCAGTCCGCTGTGGTCGGGAATGCGTTTTGGGGCTGGACACACCGCGAACCAGCCCCTACTGTTGTCGATCACACATACTAATGCCACGTTCATGTGCAAACGGAGTTATCGGAAATTCCTAGTTCCGACTGGGAAGTTTCACTTGAATGAACCTCACATTTGGAATGACAAGTGGGAAACAGAGAAAATGTTGTTGGCAATCTATTGGTTAATTAATTGTTCCAACTTGAAAATAACTTGAACACAATCATGTCGGAGTTACGACTTCAAATGTTCTAGTGTCCCAGGAGAATATGAAGCCAGCATAATACAGCATTCAAGTGCTCGTCGGTGCAAGGAAACGGACACTTCTGACTCGCTAACATGATTGACACCGTAATAATCATAATGATACGGCCTTGTAGGAGCCATAAGTGTCAACCAACATAATTCATTATTTGACATTAACCTGTTTAACTTGTATTAAATGATTATGAAGAATTATTGTGTGATTTAGGCTCCAATAAATATGAAATGCGTGATAAAGAATATCGTGTACTGTTGCCTTCACGAAAAAATGGGCCTTTCTGCTACAAGTTCACCAGTATCCCAAAGTATTACACGAAATCAAGAACAGAAAACAGCAGTGGCATTAATACAAACGTTTTCCCCACGGATTAAGTCGCACATAAATTTGTGTCTCAAATTCTGTTCAGAATGTCTGCTCAGAAAAATCGAAAACAGTATATATAGCAATACAAACACCATTTATAAAACGGGATTAAATAAATACAACATTAAGGTATATTCATAACGTTCAATAATGCAGAAAAATATATATAGGCTATCGTGTTTAAAATACTGTCTTTTCTCACGAATTAAGCCACAAAAAAACGCACGAAATCTGCTGAAATACATTATGTACATGCCACGAATTGAATGTGAGATTGTGTTGTCAAATTGGCCTGAACCGGTTTTGAGTGACCATTTACAATTTATTTACAGAATGATAGTAAACCACTCAAGTCAATTGAGCACACATCAATTCACGGGAGACGCCAGGGTTGGGTCACTAACCCTGATTTACAAAATAATGATGATTAATGGCCCATCTCAGGGTCCGAAACTCATGTGGTGATTGGGGCCTAAACAACAATGGTTTGATGATTGTCCATCTGTGGAGCATTCTAGAAGGACTGTGCTGATCCAGAAAGCTGGTTGTGTGTCTTGTGCTGCCCTACTTAGTTTGTTCATTTGGGAGTAAAAGATTGCCTGTTGACAACATTGAAACGGTGTCTGTTTCTTTACATCAGTGTTTCCCAACTCCAGTCCCCCAACAGCACACATTGTTGTTGAAGCTCCGGACAAACTCAGCTGATTCAACTCATTGAGGGCTTGATGATTACCACATCATAGTCTACAAAACTAGTCAGCCTGTTCCAAACGACTTCTAAGCTAAATATCCACTCCTAAACCCTCTTACAATTGTCCGCATACAGTATGTTAGAGACGCTAAACGAAGTCGCCAACACAACAGCCTGAACAGCGCGTCTCCAGCTCCGGTCCCACCCATCTCGCAACAACAA
>NW_027001198.1:0-7788 GCF_036934945.1 Oncorhynchus masou masou
CATTTAGCAGGCGCTCTTATCCAGAAGCGACTTACAAATTAGTGAATTCACCTTCTGACATCCAGTGGAACAGCCACTTTACAATAGTGCATCTAAATCATTTAAGGGGGGGGGGGGGTTAGAAGGATTACATAACCTATCCTAGGTATTCCTTGAAGAGGTGGGGTTTCAGGTGTCTCCGGAAGGTGGTGATTGACTCCGCTGTCCTGGCGTCGTGAGGAGTTTGTTCCACCATTGGGGGCCAGAGCAGCGAACAGTTTTGACTGGGCTGAGCGGGAACTGTACTTCCTCAGTGGTAGGGAGGCGAGCAGGCCAGAGGTGGATGAACGCAGTGCCCTTGTTTGGGTGTAGGGCCTGATCAGAGCCTGGAGGTACTGCGGTGCCGTTCCCCTCACAGCTCCGTAGGCAAGCACCATGGTCTTGTAGCGGATGCGAGCTTCAACTGGAAGCCAGTGGAGAGCGGAGGAGCGGGGTGACGTGAGAGAACTTGGGAAGGTTGAACACCAGACGGGCTGCGGCGTTCTGGATGAGTTGTAGGGGTTTAATGGCACAGGCAGGAGCCCAGCCAACAGCGAGGTTGCAGTAATCAGACGGGAGATGACAAGTGCCTGGATTAGGACCTGCGCCGCTTCCTGTGAGGCAGGGGCGTACTCTGCGGATGTTGTAGAGCATGAACCTACAGGAACGGGCCACCGCCTTGATGTTAGTTGAGAACGACAGGGTGTTGTCCAGGATCACGCCAAGGGTTCTTAGCGCTCTGGGAGGAGGAAACAATGGAGTTGTCAACCGTGATGGCGAGATCATGGAATGGGCAGTCCTTCCCCGGGAGGAAGAGCAGCTCCGTCTTGCCGAGGTTCAGCTTGAGGTGGTGATCCGTCATCCACACTGATATGTCTGCCAGACATGCAGAGATGCGATCGCCACCTGGTCATCAGAAGGGGGAAAGGAAAGATTAATTGTGTGTCGTCTGCATAGCAATGATAGGAGAGACCATGTGAGGTTATGACAGAGCCAAGTGACTTGGTGTATAGCGAGAATAGGAGAGGGCCTAGAACAGAGCCCTGGGGACACCAGTGGTGAGCGCGTGGCGGGAGACAGATTCTCGCCACGCCACCTGGTAGGAGCGACCTGTCAGGTAGGACGCAATCCAAGCGTGGGCCGCACCGGAGATGCCCAACTCGGAGAGGGTGGAGAGGAGGATCTGATGGTTCACAGTGTCGAAGGCAGCCGATAGGTCTAGAAGGATGAGAGCAGAGGAGAGAGAGTTAGCTTTAGCAGTGCGGAGCGCCTCCGTGATACAGAGAAGAGAGCAGTCTCAGTTGAATGACTAGTCTTGAAACCTGACTGATTTGGATCAAGAAGGTCATTCTGAGAGAGATAGCGGGAGAGCTGGCCAAGGACGCGCACGTTCAAGAGTTTTGGAGAGAAAAGAAAGAAGGGATACTGGTCTGTAGTTGTTGACATCGGAGGGATCGAGTGTAGGTTTTTCAGAAGGGGTGCAACTCTCGCTCTCTTGAAGACGGAAGGGACGTAGCCAGCGGTCAGGGATGAGTTGATGAGCGAGGTGAGGTAAGGGAGAAGGTCTCCGGAAATGGTCTGGAGAAGAGAGGAGGGGGATAGGGTCAAGCGGGCAGGTTGTTGGGCGGCCGGCCGTCACAAGAAGCGAGATTTCATCTGGAGAGAGAGGGGAGAAAGAGGTCAGAGCACAGGGTAGGGCAGTGTGAGCAGAACCAGCGGTGTCGTTTGACTTAGCAAACGAGGATCGGATGTCGTCGACCTTCTTTTCAAAATGGTTGACGAAGTCATCTGCAGAGAGGGAGGAGGGGGAGGGGGAGGAGGGATTCAGGAGGGGAGGAGAAGGTGGCAAAGAGCTTCCTAGGGTTAGAGAGGCAGATGCTTGGAATTTAGAGTGGAAGAAAGTGGCTTTAGCAGCAGAGACAGAGGAGGAAAATGTAGAGAGGAGGGAGTGAAAGGATGCCAGGTCCGCAGGGGGCGAGTTTTCCTCCATTTCCGCTCGGCTGCCCGGAGCACTGTTCTGTGAGCTCGCAATGAGTCGTCGAGCCACGGAGCGGGGGAGGGGAGGACCGAGCCGGCCTGGAGGATAGGGGACATAGAGAGTCAAAGGATGCAGAAAGGGAAGAGAGGAGGGTTGAGGAGGCAGAATCAGGAGATAGGTTGGAGAAGGTATGAGCAGAGGGAAGAGATGATAGGATGGAAGAGGAGAGAGTAGCGGGGGAGAGAGAGCGAAGGTTGGGACGGCGCGATACCATCCGAGTAGGGGCAGTGTGGGAAGTGTTGGATGAGAGCGAGAGGGAAAAGGATACAAGGTAGTGGTCGGAGACTTGGAGGGGAGTTGCAATGAGGTTAGTGGAAGAACAGCATCTAGTAAAGATGAGGTCGAGCGTATTGCCTGCCTTGTGAGTAGGGGGGAAGGTGAGAGGGTGAGGTCAAAGAGGAGAGGAGTGGAAAGAAGGAGGCAGAGAGGAATGAGTCAAAGGTAGACGTGGGGAGGTTAAAGTCACCCAGGACTGTGAGAGGTGAGCCGTCCTCAGGAAAGGAGCTTATCAAGGCATCAAGCTCATTGATGAACTCTCCGAGGGAACCTGGAGGGCGATAAATGATAAGGATGTTAAGCTTGAAAGGGCTGGTAACTGTGACAGCATGGAATTCAAAGGAGGCGATAGACAGATGGGTAAGGGGAGAAAGAGAGAATGACCACTTGGGAGAGATGAGGATCCCGGTGCCACCACCCCGCTGACCAGAAGCTCTCGGGGTGTGCGAGAACACGTGGGCGGACGAAGAGAGAGCAGTAGGAGTAGCAGTGTTGTCTGTGGTGATCCATGTTTCCGTCAGTGCCAAGAAGTCGAGGGACTGGAGGGAGGCATAGGCTGAGATGAACTCTGCCTTGTTGGCCGCAGATCGGCAGTTCCAGAGGCTACCGGAGACCTGGAACTCCACGTGGGTCGTGCGCGCTGGGACCACCAGATTAGGGTGGCCGCGGCCACGGTGTGGGAAGCGTTTGTATGGTCTGTGCAGAGAGGAGAGAACAGGGATAGATAGACACATAGTTGACAGGCTACAGAAGAGGCTACGCTAATGCAAAGGAGATTGGAATGACAAGTGGACTACACTTATCGAATGTTCAGAACGTTAAACTTACGTAGCAAGAATCTTATTGACTAAAATGATTGAAATGATACAGTACTGCTGGAGTAGGCTAGCTGGCAGTGGCTACGTTGTTGACACTACACTAATCAAGTCGTTCCGTCGAGTGTAATAGTTTCTACAGTGCTGCTATTCGGGGGCTAGCTGGCTAGCTAGCAGTGTTGATTACGTAACGTTACGTTAAAAGAACGACAATAGCTGGCTAGCTAACCTAGAAAATCGCTCCAGACTACACATTGTCTTATTGTCTTAGATACAAAGACGGCTATGTAGCTAGCTAGCTACGATCAAACAAATCAAACCGTTGTACTGTAATGAAGTGAAATGAAAATGTGATACTACCTGTGGAGCGAGGCGGAATGTTGACCGGGTTGTTGAAGTTCAATTCGGAAGACGTTGGCTAGCTGTTGGCTGGCTAGCTAGCAGTGACTCCTACGTTAAGGACGACAAATAGCTGGCTAGCTAACCTCGGTAAATTAAAGATAATCACTCTAAGTCTACACACTCTAAACTACACAATTACCTTGGATACGAAGACAGCAAAGACAACTATGTAGCTAGCTAACACTACACTAATCGAGTCGTTGAGTGTAATAGTTTCTACAGTGCTAGTGGACGTTAGCTAGCTGCTGCTAGTGGACGTTAGCTAGCTGCTGGGCAGATAGCAGTATAATTACGCAATTATCTTTGATACAAAGACGGCTATGTAGCTAGCTAAGAAGAAATTGCTAAGATTAGACAAATCAAACCGTTGTACTATAATGAAATGTAATGAAAAGTTATACTACCTGCGGACCGAAGTGTAGATGCGACCGCTCGCTCCAACCCGGAACCGATATAAATTTAGCCGTAACTTGTGGAATAGACACTGGCTGGAATGCGCTTTTAACCAATCAGTATTCAGGATTAGACCCACCCATTGTATAACACTCAATAGATTTGGGAGTTTATCAAAATTGGGTTTGTTTCCAAATTCTTTGTGGAACTGTGTAATCTGAGATGAAATATGTGTCTCTAATATGGTCATACATTTGGCAGGAGGTTAGGAAGTGCAGCTCAGTTCCTCTCTCTCTCTCTGTATGTCGCTCCCTCTCTCTCGCTCTCTTTTCTATCCTCTCTCTTTGCTCTCTTTTCTGTCCTCTCTCTCTTTTCTCTCTCTCTCCTCTCCTCTTTCGCTCTCTTTTCTCTCTCTCTTTTCTCTCTCTCTCTTTTCTATCCTCTCTCTCTTTTCTATCCTCTCTCCTCTTTCTCTCTCTCTTCTCACCTCTTTCTCTCTCTCTTCTATCCTCTCTCTCTTCTATCCTCTCTCTCTCTCTCTTTTCTATCCTCTCTCTCTCCTCTCTCTACAGCTCGAGTATCTTTTTTCATCATTATCACAGAGCATCACACACCCCCACAGAGAGCAACTGGAGAGGGCCCATGGGTTGTGTGTATATATGAGAGTGTGTGTGAGGGGGCGAGAGAGGAGGGTGTTGGCACTCAGCAATGTTCTGAAACTCCTCACTGTCCAATCAGGATGGAAGACACCCAACCGGCAGAAGACTCAAAGCCTTTGTCTCACACTGGAATTACGCAGGCTGTAAAATATGTTACAAATTGTCAATTTGTACAATATATTACAAATGTGCAAAATGTAAGATGTGTTATGAATTCCAAATTGTTGTGGCTAATGTTAGCTAGGTGGCTAACACAAAAGTTAGCTATGTGGCTAATGCCAATGCTAGCTAGGTGGCTAACGTTAGCTAGGCTAGGGGTTAGGGCTTAAGGTTAGGGTTATGGTTAGGAGATGGGTTATGGGAAGGGTTAGCTAACATGCTAAGTTGTGGCAAAGTAGCTAAAAAGTAGTAAGTAGCTGCTAAATGCTAAAGTTGTGCACTATTGTAAAGTGGCTGTTCCACTGGATGTCATAAGGTGAATTCACCAATTTGTAAGTCGCTCTGGATAAGACCGTCTGCCAAATGACTTAAATGTAAATGTATGTATGTAAATGTATGTAATGTCTGTGATGAGATTCAAACACACAACCTTTGGGGTGCTAGACGTTCACGTTTTCGCCTATCCACCCACTCCGACCACTTCCATTTTTTGCATTAACTTAAGCAACCTTCTGTCTTATGTAACCATACCAAACATAACATATCATACTTATTTGAATGTCCCGAAATGACATTTAGTATGTTACGTCTAGTCTATGAGACTAGGCTGTACAGTAGGATGTTGGAGGGAGTGAGGGGAGACAATTATTTTAGATGCTACTGTAGCTGTATAAGGGATCAAGGATGGTACAGTGAGGGTGCGTCCCAAGTGGCACCGTAGTCTCTATATCCGTCACTACTTTTGACCAGATCCATGTCAAAAGTAGTGCACTATATAGGGAATATGGTGACATTTAGTGACATAGCCTGAGAGTCCATCTTCTCCATAGCCTGAGGGACAGTTCATTTAATTTAGAGTAGAGCCTCTAATGCGGCGGTTTAGATAAGCATACCATCGCTGAGCAGATGAACATATCATCACCACCACCACTGAGACTGAGACACTCTCAGATTACAGGGGAGTGGGGAGGTTTCCTTTTGAAACATGCGTGTTTGGCATTCGATTTTATGGATGGGTGTGTTTTCTTTCCGTGCTTGTTCATGTTTATGTCCCAGAGGGTTCACTACAAGTTTATGTTCATATCTGGGTATATTGGGTTGTTTTATGGAGTTTGTGTGTGTGTGTGTGTGTGTGTGTGTGTGTGTGTGTGTGTGTGTCGTGAGGAGAGAAGAGAGGTGAGGCGAAGTGAGCGCCTCCGTAATTCAAACAGAATAATCAAACCCCGTCATCCAGGCTCCCGAACCCACCCCAGCCCTGTCTGTCCTCCCAGCCATACTCAACACTCCAGTCCCTCCCCTCTACCCCTACCCCTCCTATTTCGAGAGCCTTGAAATATAGAATGAGGATAGCACGAGAGCCTTGAAATACATTTCTATATTTTCTTCTTCACTCTCTTCATCAGCGATTTATGCAGATGTAGTTGACACCGGGCCTCTGTTCTGATTTTAAAAGCAATGTGAGGAAAGGCAGTGGTGTGAAGTATTTATGTAAAAATACTTTAAAGTACTTTACAGTACTACTTAAGTAGTTACTTTGGGGCTATCTGTACTTTACTATTTATATTTTTGATACATTTTACTTTTCCTTCACTTACATTGCTAAAGAAAATTATGTACTTTTTAACACTATATATTTGCCATGGCACCCAAAAATACTCTTTACATTTTTAAATGCTTTGCAGGACAGGAAAATGGTCTAATTCACACACTTATCAAGGGAACATCCCCGGTCATCCCTACCGCCTCTGATCTGGCAGACTCACTAGACACAATGCTTAATGATACTTTAATAGAAAATGACTCAAGTGAAAGTGAGTCACCCAGTAAAATACTACTTGAGTAAAAGTCTAAAAGTATTTGGTTTTAAATATACTTAAGTATCAAAGTTAAATTGAATTGCTAAAATTTACTTTAAGTATCAAAAGTTAAAGCTTCAATAATTTTGACTTAAGCAAAAAAAAAAAAAATGTATTGACGGATAGCCAGGGTCACACTCCATCACTCAATTTACAAAATAAGTATTTGTGTTTAGATCAGAAGCAGTTGGAATTGAAAACATTTATGTCAAAATGTAACAAAATGTACGGATTAAAATGTACGTCTTTTTGTATGGGGGGGGGATGTTGTGAAGTAAAAGTTTCCAAAAATATAAATAGTAAAGTACAGCTACCTCAAAACGACTTAAGTAGTACTTTAAAATATTTTTACTTAAGTACTTTACACCACTGCACTTTTCTATGTTTTGTAGTAAAAAAAAGATTGAGGAAGAGAAATGTTTCCAGTGACATCTTCGGCGTGCATCCTGTGATTTTAGCCAATTATGAGTAGGCACTTCCTACTAATTGGTGGTGCTAGAGATGATGAATATGAAGTTGAATATTTTTGAAATCCCTCTAAGCCCACCACAGACTCCTGACTGCAATACTGTTCTGACCTTCCTTCTCTGACTACTGGCTGTATCCTAATGGGGGGGAGGTGCGTGCGTGTGTCTGTGCACACATTTTCGTCCATTACAAGTGAAGTTGTTGACAGGCCAAACAGCCCCCTCCTAATAACCCCTCTAAGCCCACCACGGACTCCATTACAAGTGAAGTTGTTGACAGGCCAAACAGCCCACTGCTAATAATCCCTCTAAGCCCACCACGGACTCCATTACAAGTGAAGTTGTTGACAGGCCAAACAGCCCACTCCTAATAATCCCTCTAAACCCACCACGGACTCCATTACAAGTGAAGTTGTTGACAGGCCAAACAGCCCACTGCTAATAATCCCTCTAAGCCCACCACGGACTCCATTACAAGTGAAGTTGTTGACAGGCCAAACAGCCCACTGCTAATAATCCCTCTAAACCCACCACGGACTCCATTACAAGTGAAGTTGTTGACAGGCCAAACAGCCCACTCCCAATAATCCCTCTCAGGTCAAAGGTCACCAGTGTCTCTTTACATATTTATTCCCATCATTAATTTTTCTCCCGCAGAAAAAAAACACTCAGCCCACACAAAGTTTTCACCGCACCGCACGTGGC
>NW_027001199.1:0-7788 GCF_036934945.1 Oncorhynchus masou masou
GCTTCTCTTTTAGTGGACGTGTTGTGGGACATTATTAAACATTGTAAAGACAAGAGGTTTCATCTAGAGCCACATGGAAAGACAAATAGAGCAGGTAGCCACCATTGTCAGTGTTTTAGGCCAGCACTAAAGTGACAGAAACAAGCTTTGCATAAAAATAGAATACATTGACCAAATGCAGAAGGTAGAGTAACATCCTACGATTAACCTGGTTGTCTTGTTCATGTTGTCGGCAGTAGCCTCTCTCTCCGCCGTGTTCCACTTCATCGGCTAACATGATTAATGCATTACTAATCTACTTGGAAGAACACACTAATATGATGAACATCTCCTGTCACAGTTTGTCAACAAAATAATGGTTATGTTTGTGCTCATTGCTGACTTCCAGAGACAGTCCACTATTGAGTCATTTTCCACTTTGCAGAATATAATTCTACTGCAGAGAAATGACATTGTGGATGAGAGCTAAACTGAACCAAATCTACCCAAATAAAGGTCTGGAAGGTTAAACTGATAGGAAGTGAAATGCAGGCCAACCAAGGACATGGGCTTGTGCAGTCACATGCACACCCAGTTCTGAGAAAACAAACCAGCTTAAATCATGGCTGTTCTTGATTAAATATCAAACTGTTTTAAAATAACCATCTTCATTAATCTACACCAAGCTATATTTGAAAGAATAGGAACAATTAGGGATTTGGGGCCCTAGCCAGCCAGTTAGTAGACATACATTTACACTAGCCTGGGTAACATTCAGGTCCAAAACCTGTGCAGTGCAATAATTGAAAAGAAAACATTTCACTGGCAACCTGGCTAGTTTAGTACATTTACTAACCCACTGTAAAAAGTACTAGTCTCAGGCTAGTGGGCTTGTTTGGTACATTTACTAACCCGGTCTAATAATGACTAGTATTGGGATAATTTCCAGCCCTGGTTAGTGATGTCTGTATCTGCCGTGTTCTATGACAAGAGTGGATGTTGGGTTTTATCTGAAGCTAATGACTATATGTTAAACCACTAATTAAAGTTTTGTTCCAGATGGACAAACACTGTGTGGAAACCTGATTCATAGCCTGTCACATTAGTTTACTTCTTCTCTTGTCACCAAACTGTAAACATCACTGCACAGCTACACATTGTTCAAGACCCAATTGTGCGTTTTGCATTAAAAAAATGACTGCATATGCCTGGGTCTCCTTGTTTTTGTCTGTGTTCCCACGTGGTGGATATAATAATATAAACATTTACAGTAATAATATAACATACTTATTTCTGAAAAGCAAGAACAACTTTAGAAATCTGACATACTTCGTATTACCCTTCGACTGGCATCTGTCGCGTCAAAACCCTAAAAGCTACCAACATCAAAACATCATTCAAACAACTTTTTCAGGTAGACAGACATCAGGTGGCTTGAACAAAATGTTTGGATGCTACTTATACTATAAGAAATGTAACTGTTTTAAATGATACAATTTACGGTTACTTTCTCTATAGCCTTCAATGGTAAACTAGCAAGTACAGACAATTTCTTTAGGAAATGTACTTTCTTTGCAAAATAATCTATTGAATTCCCTGTCACACCTCAATGTCAAGTAGAAAGTTTTCACCATTTAGTGTTTAATGCCGTGCCATTTGCAGACGATTTGAAATAGGTAGATAAAGATGTGCTTTTCATTGAGTTCATAGATTGGTATTCTCTATCATGACATGTGTGTTTGTAGCCTGGCACGCAATGATAACAAGCTTGTGCTGCCTGGGCATACATTTTGACTTCCAACTTCCTGAAAAGGCAGTATCCTGTTTACCTGTGGTTATGTCTAAAACAGCATAATTTACAGAGATACAGTGATAACATACAGAAAGAGACCTGGGGGTTGGTGTAGCACAAAGACCAACATACACAGTATTATAGCAGAGAACACCACTCAGTACATAATGAGACAATATCAAATCAAATTTATTTGTCACATACACATGGTTAGCAGATGTTAATGCGAGTGTAGCGAAATGCTTGTGCTTCTAGTTCCGACAATGCAGTAATAACCAACGAGTAATTTAACCTCTTGATACTCCCCATCCCGGATCCGGGATCGTGAATAAAGCCTCAGGCTCATTAGCATAACGCAACGTTAACGATTTCTGAAAATCGCAAATAAAATGAAAATAATGCACCTGCTCTCAAGCTTAGCCTTTTCTTAACAACACTGTCATCACAGATTTTCAAAATATGCTAAGCTAGCTTAGCATTTTGAGTAGCATTTAGCACGCAACATTTTCACAAAAACCAGATAACCAAATAAATCAAATCATTTACCTTTGAAGAGCTTCGGATGTTTTCAATGAGGAGACTCTCAGTTACATAGCAAATGTTCAGTTTTTCCTGAAAGAATCTTTGTGTAGGAGAAATCGCTCCGTTTTGTACATCACATTTGGCTACCAAAACGAACCGAAAATTCAGTCACCAAAACGTCAAACTTTTTCCAATTTAACTCCATAATATCGACCGAAACATGGCAAACGTTGTTTGGAATCAGTCCTCAAGGTGTTTTTTCACATATCTCTTCATTGATATGCAGTTTGTGGAAGCCTGCTTTCCCCTCAGAATCGCATGGAAAAATACCAGCAGCTGAAAAAGACGCACCAATTTCGACGGAGGACACCGGGCGGACACCTGGAAAATGTAGTCTCTTATGTTCAATCTTCCAATGATATGACTACAAATACGTCACAATGCTGCAGACACCTTGGGGAAACGACAGAAAGGGCAGGCTCATTCCTCTCACATTCACAGCCATATAAGGAGACAATGGAAAACGGAGCCTCAAAAATCCTGCTGGTTTCCTGGCTGCCGTTTCATCTTGGTTTTGCCTGTAGCTCCCGTTCTAGGGCACCCACAGAGAATATCTTTGCAGTTCTGGAAAATTCAGAGTGTTTTCTTTCCAAAGCTATCAATTATATGCATAGTCGAGCATCTTTTTGTGACAAAATATCTTGTTTAAAATGGGAACGTTTTTCATCCAAAAATTAAATTGCGCCCCTAGAGTTTCAAGAGGCTAACTAACAATTCCAAAACAACTACCTTATACATACAAGTGTAAAGGGATAAAGAATATGTACATAAAGATATGTGAATGAGTTATGGTACAGAGCGGCATAGGCAAGATGCAGTATAAAAAAGCAGTGGTTCGTGCTTTCAGTTTCACGCGAATGCTGCCATCAATCCACGGTTTCTGGTTTGGGAATGTTTAAATCGTTGCTATGGGAACGACATCTTCAACGCACGTTCCAATGAACTCGCTCACCAAATCAGCGTATTCGTCAATGTTGTTGTTTGACGCAAAACAAAACATATCCCAGTCCACGTGATGGAAGCAGTCATGGAGCGTGGAATCAGATTGGTCGGACTAGCGTTGAACAGTCCTCAGCGCAGGAGCTTCTTGTTTTAGCTTCTGTCTGTAGGCAGGGAGCAACAAAATGGAGTCGTGGTCAGCTTTTCCGAAAGGAGGGCGGGGGAGGGCCTTATATGCGTCGCGGAAGTTGGAATATTGCTATTCTAAGGTTTTACCAGCCCTGGTTGCGCAATCGATATGCTGATACAATTTAGGGAGTCTTGTTTTCAGATTAGGCTTGTTAAAATCCCCAGCTGCAATGAATGCAGCCTCAGGATATGTGGATTCCAGTTTGCAAAGAGTCAAATAAAGTTTGTTCAGAGCCATCGATGGGTGCTTGGGGGGAATATATATACGGCAGATTATAACTGAAGAGAATTTTTGGTAGATACGTTGCTGACATTTGATTGTGAGGAATTCTAAATCAGGTGAACGGAAGGACTTGAGTTCCTGTAGTTGTTGTGACCACACCACGTCTCGTTAAACATAAAGCATACGACCCCGCCCCCTCTTTTACCAGAAAGATGTTTGTTTCGTCAGCGCGATGCGGGGGAAAACCAGCTGGCTGCACCAACTCCAATAGCGTCTCGAGTGAGCCATGCTTCCGTGAAGCAAAGAATGTTACAGTCTCTGATGTCCTCTGAATGCTACCCTTGCCTGATTTCATCAACCTGTTGTCAAGAGACTGGACATTTGAAGTAGAAGTATGCTAGGGAGTGGTGCGCGATGCCCGTCTCTGGAGTCTGACCAGAAGACCGTCGTTTCCTCTTTTTACGAGGTCGTTTTTTGGCTCGCCAAGCTGGGATCCATTCCGTTGTCCTGATGAAAGGCAGAATACAGGGACTGGCCGCTAAAAGTCATATTCTTGGTTGTACTGATGGTGAGTTGATGTTGCTCTTATATTCAGTAATTCTTCTCGACTGTATGTAATGAAACCTAAGATGACCTGGGGTACCAATGTAAAAAAAAAAAACTGCATAGTTTCCTAGGAACGCGAAGCGAGGCGGCCATCTCTGTCAGCGCCGGAAGTATCATAGCATATGTACTGTATGTGATAGGATATGATGTACAGACATTATGGCTAGTATGTGAATAGAATATGTAGTATATCTGAAGAATACTTAGGATATAATAGTATTTGTACAGCAATAGTTGAATAGGATGGCCTATTCAGAAGTGACCAGTGTTCCATGTCTATGTACATAGGGCAGCAGCTTCTAAGGTGCAGGTCTGAGAAACCAGGTGGTAGCCGGCTAGTGACAGTGACTAAGTTTAGGGCAGGATACTGGATGGAGACCGGCGAGTGATGGCTATTGAACAGTCTGATGGCCTTGAGATAGACTAAAAAACAGCTTCTATCCGTCCCAGCTTTGATGCACCTGTACTGACCTCGCCTTCTAGATGATAGCAGGGTGAACAGGCCATGGTTCGAGTGGCTGAGGTCCTTGATGATCTTCTTGGCCTTCCTGTGAAACCGGGTGCTATAGATGTCCTGGAGGGCAGTGTGCCCCCCGGTGATGCGTTGGGCAGACCGCACCACCCTCTGGAGAGCCCTGTGGTTGAGACGGTGCAGCTGCCCTGCCAGGCGTTGGATACAGCCCGACAGAATTCTCTCAATGGTGCATCTGTAAAAGTTTGTGAGGGTCTTGGGGGGCAAGCCAAATTTCTTCAGCCTCCTGAGGTTGACAAAGCACTATTGCACCTTCTTCAAAACACTGTCTATGTGGGTGGATAATTTCAGATTGTCAGTGATGTGTACATCGAGGAACTTGAAGCTTTTCACCATCTCCACTGCAGCTCCGTCGATGTGGATTGGGGAGTGCTCCCTCTGCTGTCTCCTGAAGTCCACGATCAGTTTCATTGTTTTGTTGACATTTAGAGAGAGGTTATTTTCCTGGAACCACTCCTCCTTGTAGGCTGTATCGTCAATATTGGTAATCAGGCCTACCACTGTTGTGTTATCTGCAAACGTGATGATTAAGTTGGAGGCGTGTGTGGCCTGGTCGTGACAGGTAGTAAAGGAGGGGCTGGAGCACGCACCCTTGTGGAGCCCCCGTGTTGGGTTCAGCATAGTAGAGGGTATTATTACCTACCTCGCCATCTAGGGGTGGCCTGTAGGATGTCCAGGACCCAGTTGTACAGGGGTGGGGTTCAGACCCAGGGCCCTAAGCTTAATGATAATAAGGTTGGAGTGTGTTGAAGGTTGAGCTGTAGTCAATTAACAGAATTTTTACATGGGTATTCCTCTTGTCCAGATAGGATAAGGCAGTGTGCAGTGCGATGGCGATTGCATAATCTGTGGATCTATCGGGCAGTATGCAAATTGTGGTGAATCTGGCGTGTCGGGTAAGCTGGAGGTGATATGATCCTTAACTAACCTCAAAGCACTTCATGATGACAGAAGTGATTGCTATGGGGTGATTATTTCAGTTACCATTGCTTTCTTGGGTACAGGAACAACAGTGGACATCTTGAAGCAAGTAAGGACAGCAGACTTGAATAGGAAGAGATTAAATATGTACGTAAACACTCCAGCAGCCAGCAGGTCTGCGCATCCCCGAGGATGCGTCTAGATGCAATCTGGGTCGGCAGCCTTGCGAGGGTTAACATGCTTAAATGTTTTAAATGTTACAGAGAACGAGCAGCCACGCTTGGCGGCAGTGTGTTATCCTCATAAGCGGGCGAAGGTGATTGGCTTTTGTCCGGGAGCAAGACGTCGGTGTCAGCGATATGGCTGTTTTTCACTTTGTAATCCGTGATTGTCTGGAGTTCCTTCCACATACGTCTTGTGTCTGAGCCATTGAATTGCGAATCCACTTTGTCGCTGTACTGATGTTTTGCCTGTTTGATTCCCTTTACAGATGGCATAAATGGACTGTTTGTATTCTGGACATATTCCCAGTCACCTTTGCCATGGTTAAATGTGGTGGTTCTCGCTTTCAGGTTTGTGCGAATCATGCCATCTATCCACTTTTTTTATTTGGATAGGTTTTAATCATCACAGTGGGAACAACATCCCATATACACTTCCTGATTAACTCAGTCATCGTGCCAGTGAATATGTGAATATTATTCTCAGATGCAACCCGGAACATGTCCCTGTCCATGTGATCAAAACCATCTTGACGCATGGATTCCGATTGGACAGACCAGCATTGAATATACCTTAGCACAGGTACATCCTGTTTGAGTTTCTGCCTATAGGAAGGGAGAAGCAGAATGGAGTCGTGATCTGATTTGACAAAGAGAAGGTGGGGAGGGCTTTGTAGCCATCCCGGAAGGGAGAGTAACAATGGTTGAGAGTTTTTGAAGCGCGAGTTCTACAGGCAATGTGTTTTTCTCAAATTTGCTTTGTTAACTCTTGAAACTCCCCATCCCGGATCCGGGATTGTGACTAAGCCTCAGGCTCATTAGCATAACGCAACGTTAACGATTTCTGAAAATCGCAAATAAAATTAAAATAATGCGTTTGCTCTCAAGCTTAGCCTTTTCTTAACAACACTGTCATCTCAGATTTTCAAAATATGCTTTTGAACCATAGCAATTGACTAATTTGTGTAAGAGTATGCAAAGCTAGCATAGCATTTTGTGATAGCATGTAGCACGCAACATTTTCACAAAAGCCCAGATAACCAAATAAATAAAATCATTTACCTTTGAAGAGCTTCTGATGTTTTCAATGAGGAGACTCCCAGCCACATACCAAATGCGCAGTGTTTCCTGAAAGCGTCTGTGTGTAGGAGAAATCGTTCCGTTTTCTACATTGCGCCTGGCTACCGAAACGAACCGAAATGCAGTCACCTACAACGTGAAACTTTTCTGGATTAACTACATAATATCAACCGAAACATGGCAAACGTTGTTTGGAATCAATCCTCAAGGTGTTTTCACATATCTCTTCATTGACATGCAGTTCGTGGAAGCTTGCTTCTCTCTCTGCCCCATGGAAAATACTGGCAGGTGACTTTTTTGCGCACCAATTTCGAGCGCAGGACACGGGCGGACACGTGGTAAATGTGGTCTCTTATGGTCAATCTTCCAACGATCTGCCTACAAATAAGTCACAATGCTGCAGACACCTTGGGAAACGACAGAAAAGGCAGACTCATTCCTCTTGCGTTCACAGCCATATAAGGAGATCATGAAAGACAGAGCCTCAAAATCCTTGTCATTTCCTGGATGCCAAGTCATCTTGGTTTTGCCTGAAGCTCCACGTTAAGGGGCACGCACAGAGAAGATATTTGTATTTCTGGACACGTCAGAGTGTTTTCTTTCGAACAGTAGCAATTATATGCATGAGTCGAGCATCTTTTTGTGACAAAATATCTTGTTTAAAACGAGAACGT
Organism: Oncorhynchus masou masou; assembly: GCF_036934945.1. Lineage (NCBI taxonomy): Eukaryota > Metazoa > Chordata > Actinopteri > Salmoniformes > Salmonidae > Oncorhynchus > Oncorhynchus masou. Next base: position 7,739 of record NW_027001199.1, read on the forward strand.
TTTTCTTCCAAATGAAATAGCGCCACCATAAGTGTAAGAGGTTAATGTCC
>NW_027001200.1:0-7787 GCF_036934945.1 Oncorhynchus masou masou
TTCAGACATTTACATTTACATTTAAGTCATTTAGCAGACGCTCTTATCCAGAGCGACTTACAAATTGGTGAATTCACCTTCTGACATCCAGTGGAACAGCCACTTTACAATAGTGCATCTAAATCATTAAGGGGGGGGGTGGTGAGAAGGATTACTTATCCTATCCTAGGTATTCCTTGAAGAGGTGGGGTTTCAGGTGTCTCCGGAAGGTGGTGATTGACTCCGCTGTCCTGGCGTCGTGAGGGAGTTTGTTCCACCATTGGGGGGCCAGAGCAGCGAACAGTTTTGACTGGGCTGAGCGGGAACTGTACTTCCTCAATGGTAGGGAGGCGAGCAGGCCAGAGGTGGATGAACGCAGTGCCCTTGCTTGGGTGTAGGGCCTGATCAGAGCCTGGAGGTACTGCGGTGCCGTTCCCCTCACAGCTCCGTAGGCAAGCACCATGGTCTTGTAGCGGATGCGAGCTTCAACTGGAAGCCAGTGGAGAGAGCGGAGGAGCGGGGTGACGGGAGAGAACTTGGGAAGGTTGAACACCAGACGGCTGCGGCGTCTGGGATGAGTTGTAGGGCTTAATGGCACAGGGCAGGGAGCCCCAGCCAACAGCGAGCTGCAGTAATCCAGACGGGAGATGACAAGTGCCTGGATTAGGACATGCGCCGCTTCCTGTGTGAGGCAGGGTCGCACGCGGATGTTGTAGAGCATGAACCTACAGGAACGTTGTCACCGCTATGATGTTGGTTGAGAACGCATAGGGTGTTGTCCAGGATCACGCTGTTCTTAGCGCTCTGGGAGGAGGACAATGGAGTTGTCAACCGTGATGGCGAGATCATGGAACGGGCAGTCCTTCCCCGGGTGGAAGAGCAGCTCCGTCTTGCCGAGGTTCAGCTTGAGGTGGTGATCCGTCATCCACACTGATATGTCTGCCAGACATGCAGAGATGCGACTCGCCACCTGGTCATCAGAAGGGGAAAGGAGAAGATTAATTGTGTGTCGTCTGCATAGCAATGATAGGAGAGACCATGTGAGGTTATGACAGAGCCAAGTGACTTGGTGTATAGCGAGAATAGGAAGGGCCTAGAACAGAGCCCTGGGGGACACCAGTGGTGAGAGCGCGTGGCGGAGACAGATTCTCGCCACGCCACCTGGTAGGAGCGACCTGTCAGGCAGGACGCAATCCAGCGGGCCGCTTGCCGGAGATGCCCAACTCGGAGAGGGTGGAGAGGAGGATCTGATGGTTCACAGTATCGAAGGCAGCCGATAGGTCTAGAAGGATGAGAGCAGAGGAGAGAGTTAGCTTTGGCAGTGCGGAGCGCCTCCGTGATGCAGAAGAGCAGTCTCAGTTGAATGACTAGTCTTGAAACCTGACTGATTTGGATCAAGAAGGTCATTCTGAGAGAGATAGCGGGAGAGCAGGCCAAGGACGGCACGTCCAAGAGTTTTGGAGAGAAAAGAAAGAAGGGATACTGGTCTGTAGTTGTTGACTTGTCGGAGGGATCGAGTGTAGGTTTTTCAGAAGGGGTGCAACTCTCGCTCTCTTGAAGACGGAAGGGACGTAGCCAGCGGTCAGGGATGAGTTGATGAGCGAGGTGAGGTAAAGGAGAAGGTCCCCGGAAATGGTCTGGAGGAGAGAGGAGGGGATAGGGTCGAGCGGGCAGGTTGTTGGGCGGCCGGCCGTCACAAGAAGCAGATTTCATCTGGAGAGAGGGGAGAAAGAGGTCAGAGCACAGGGTAGGGCAGTGTGAGCAGAACCAGCGGTGTCGTTTGACTTAGCAAACGAGGATCGGATGTCGTCGACCTTCTTTTCAAAATGGTTGACGAAGTCATCTGCAGAGAGGGAGGAGGGGGGGGGGAGGAGGATTCAGGAGGGAGGAGAAGGGTGGCAAAGAGCTTCCTAGGGTTAGAGGCAGATGCTTGGAATTTAGAGTGGTAGAAAGTGGCTTTAGCAGCAGAGACAGAGGAGGAAAATGTAGAGAGGAGGGAGTGAAAGGATGCCAGGTCCGCAGGAGAGGCGGAGTTTTCCTCCATTTCCGCTCGGCTGCCCGAGCTCTGTTCTGTGAGCTCGCAATGAGTCATCGAGCCACGGAGCGGGAGGGAGGACCGAGCCGGCCTGGAGGATAGGGGACATAGAGAGTCAAAGGATGCAGAAAGGGAAGAGAGGAGGTTGAGGAGGCAGAGTCAGGAGAAAGGTTGGAGAAGGTATGAGCAGAGGGAAGAGATGAAAGGATGGAAGAGGAAAGAGTAGCGGGGGAGAGAGAGCGAAGGTTGGGACTGGCGCGATACCATCCGAGTAGGGGCAGTGTGGGAAGTGTTGGATGAGAGCGAGAGGGAAAAGGATACAAGGTAGTGGTCGGAGACTTGGAGGGGAGTTGCAGTGAGGTTAGTGGAAGAACAGCATCTAGTAAAGATGAGGTCGAGCGTATTGCCTGCCTTGTGAGTAGGGGGAAGGTGAGAGGGTGAGGTCAAAAGAGGAGAGGAGTGGAAAGAAGGAGGCAGAGAGGAATGAGTCAAAGGTAGACGTGGGGAGGTTAAAGTCGCCCAGGACTGTGAGAGGTGAGCCGTCCTCAGGAAAGGAGCTTATCAAGGCATCAAGCTCATTGATGAACTCTCCGAGGAACCTGGAGGGCGATAAATGATAAGAATGTTAAGCTTGAAAGGGCTGGTAACTGTGACAGCATGGAATTCAAAGGAGGCGATAGATAGATGGGTAAGGGGGAGAGAGAGAATGACCACTTGGGAGAGATGAGGATCCCGGTGCCACCACCCCGCTGACCAGAAGCTCTCGGGGTGTGCGAGAACACGTGGGCGGACGAAGAGAGAGCAGTAGGAGTAGCAGTGTTATCTGTGGTGATCCATGTTTCCGTCAGTGCCAGGAAGTCGAGGGACTGGAGGGAGGCATAGGCTGAGATGAACTCTGCCTTGTTGGCCGCAGATCGGCAGTTCCAGAGGCTACCGGAGACCAGGAACTCCCGTGGTCGTGCGCGCTGGGACCACCAGATTAGGGTGGCCGCGCCACGCGGTGTGGAGCGTTTGTATGGTCTGTGCAGAGAGGAGAGAACAGGGATAGATAGACACATAGTTAACAGGGTACAGAAGAGGCTACGCTAATGCAAAGGAGATTGGAATGACAAGTGGACTACACGTCTCGAATGTTCAGAAAGTTAAGCTTACGTAGCAAGAATCTTATTGACTAAATGATTGAAATGAAACAGTACTGCTGGAGTAGGCTAGCTGGTAGTGGCTGCGATGTTGACACTACACTAATCAAGTCGTTCCGTCGAGTGTAATAGTTTCTACAGTGCTGCTATTCGGGGCTAGCTGGCTAGCTAGCAAGGTTGATTGCGTTCCGTTACTTTAAAAGAACGACAATAGCTGGCTGGCTAACCTAGAAAATCGCTCTAGGCTACACAATTGTCTTAGATACAAAGACGGCTATGTAGCTAGCTAGCTACGATCAAACAAAACAAACCGTTGTACTGTAATAGTTACTACAGTGCTGCTATTCGGGGCTAGCTGGCTAGCTACGTTAGAAGAACGACAATAGCTGGCCAGCTAACCAGAAAATCGCTCTAGGCTACACAATTGTCTTAGATACAAAGACGGCTGTAGCTGGCCAGCTACGATCAAACAAATCAAACCGTTGTACTGTAATGAAGTGAAATGAAAAATGATACTACTGTGGAACGACGCGGAATGTTGACCGGGGTAGTTGGAGTTCAATTCGGTAGAGGTTGGCTAGCTGTTGGCTAGCTAGCTAGCAGCATTTCCTACGTTAAGGACGACAAATAGCTGGCTAGCTAACCTCGGTAAATTAAGATAATCACTCTAAGTCTACACACTCTAAACTGCACAATTATCTTGGATACGAAGACAACTATGTAGCTAGCTGACACTACACTAATCGAGTCGTTCAGTTGAGTGTAATAGTTTCTACAGTGCTAGTGGACAGTGGATGTTAGCTAGCTGCTTAGCTAGGCTGCTGGGCAGATACGTTAGGACGACGAAATACGATAATTATGCAATTGTCGTTGATACAAAGACGGCTATGTAGCTGGCTAAGAAGAAATTGCTAAGATTAGACAAATCAAACCGTTGTACTATAACGAAATGTAATGAAAAGTTATAAAAAGTTATACTACCTGCGGACCGAAGTGTAGATGCGGCCGCTCGATCCAACCGGAACCGGAAAAGCAGACATCTGTGTTTCTGGCTTTTCTATCTATATAGTCCTTTCACATCTGTGGTTTTGAATTCTGTACATGTAGTTGTTCAGGCCAGTTCTGTAACTGTGTGTAACAAATGGGCACACGCACGCACGCACGCACGCACGCACACACACACACACACACACACACACACACACACACACACACACACACACACACACACACACACACACACACACACACACACACACACACACACACACACACACACACAATAGGAGGGTTTAAGTGAGACCTCAACAGTAGTAAATGCGGGTCCCTTAGATACCCTGTAATCTGTCCCTGAGACACAACAGGTCTGTACCCATCCATTACACATGGTTAAACTGTGATGATAATAAAACCACTGATGTGTGTGTGTGTGTGTGCACGCGCGGTGGTAGAAAAAGTAACCAATTGTCATACTTAAGTAAAAGTAAAGATATCGTAAAGGGTATTCATCATTTCCAGCACCACCCCAACATCAACAAAAAGATAGAAGAAGATAAATGTTTCCAATGACATCATCAGTGTGCATCTGTGATTTTAACAAATTATGCATTGAATAGGCATTGTCTACTAATTGGTTGATTATGTCATTGGAAACACTTATCTTCCTCTAGCTTTTTTACTACACAACATAGAAACGCACCACTTTCATATATGTTGATGTTGAGGTGGTGCTGGAGATGATGAATGTGAAGTTTTTATTTATTTTTTATGTCCCTTTAATATAAAATGACTCAAGTAAAAGTGAAATCCACCCAGTAAAATACTGCTTGTGTAAAAGTCTAAAAGTATTCGGTTTTAAATATACTTAAGCATCAAAAGTAAAAGTATAAATCATTTCAAATTCCTTAACCTCTTGAAACTCCCCATCCCGGATCCGGGATTGTGACTAAGCCTCAGGCTCATTAGCATAACGCAACATTAACGATTTCTGAAAATCGCAAATAAAATTAAAATAATGCGTTTGCTCTCAAGCTTAGCCTTTTCTTAACAACACTGTCATCTCAGATTTTCAAAATATGCTTTTGAACCATAGAAATTGACTAATTTGTGTAAGAGTATGCAAAGCTAGCATAGCATTTTGTGTAGCATGTAGCACGCAACATTTTCACAAAAGCCAGATAACCAAATAAATAAAATCATTTACCTTTGAAGAGCTTCTGATGTTTTCAATGAGGAGACTCCCAGCCACATACCAAATGCGCAGTGTTTCCTGAAAGCGTCTGTGTGTAGGAGAAATCGTTCCGTTTTCTACATTGCGCCTGGCTACCGAAACGAACCGAAAATGCAGTCACCTACAACGTGAAACTTTTCCGGATTAACTACATAATATCGACCGAAACATGGCAAACGTTGTTTGGAATCAATCCTCAAGGTGTTTTTTCACATATCTCTTCATTGACATGCAGTTTGTGGAAGCTTGCTTCTTCTCTCTGTGCCCCATGGAAAAATACTGGCAGGTGACTTTGCGCACCAATTTCGGCGCAGGACACCGGGCGGACACGTGGTAAATGTGGTCTCTTATGGTCAATCTTCCAACGATCTGCCTACAAATACGTCACAATGCTGCAGACACCTTGGGGAAACGACAGAAAGGGCAGACTCATTCCTCTTGCGTTCACAGCCATATAAGGAGATCATGAAAGACAGAGCCTCAAAAATCCTTGTCATTTCCTGGATGCCAAGTCATCTTGGTTTTGCCTGAAGCTCACGTTAAAGGGCACGCACAGAGAAGATATTTGTATTTCTGGACACGTCAGAGTGTTTTCTTTCGAACAGTAGCAATTATATGCATAGTCGAGCATCTTTTTGTGACAAAATATCTTGTTTAAAACGGGAACGTTTTTCTTCCAAAAATGAAATAGCGCCACCATAAGTGTAAGAGGTTAAATTGAGCAAACCAGATAGCATCATTTTCTTGTTTTTATTTATTTCAAATCAAATCAAATCAAATTTTATTTGTCACATACACATGGTTAGCAGATGTTAATGCGAGTGTAGTGAAATGCTTGTGCTTCTAGTTCCGATAATGCAGTAATAACCAACAAGTAATCTAGCTAACAATTCCAAAACTACTACCTTATGGACACAAGCGTAAGGGGATAAAGAATATGTACATAAAGATACATGAATGAGTGATGGTACAGAGCGGCATAGGCAAGATACAGTAGATGGTATTGAGTACAGTATATACATATGAGATGAGTATGTAAACAAATTGGCATAGTTAAAGTGGCGAGTGATACATGTATTACATAAAGATGCAGTAGATGATATAGAGTACAGTATATACGTATACATATGAGATAAATAATGTAGGGTATGTAAACATTATACTAGGTAGCATTGTTTAAAGTGGCTAGTGATATATTTTACTTCATTTCCCATCCATTCCCATTATAAAAGTGGCTGGAGGGAGTCAGTGTGTTGGCAGCAGCCACTCAATGTTAGTGGTTGCTGTTTAACAGTCTGATGGCCTTGAGATAGAAGCTGTTTTTCAGTCTCTCGGTCCCAGCTTTGATGCACCTGTACTGACCTCGCTTTCTGGATGATAGCGGGTTGAACAGGCAGTGGCTCGGGTGGTTGTTGTCCTGGATGATCTGGCCTTCCTGTGAAATCGGGTGGTGTAGGTGTCCGAGGGCAGGCTTGCCCCGGTGATGCGTTGTGCAGACCTCACTACCTCTGAGAGCCCACGGTTGTGGGCGGAGATTGCCGTACTTCAACCTCCTCCTGAGGTTGAAGATGGGCGCTGTTGCGCCTTCTTCACGATGCTGTCTGTGTGGGTGGACCAATTCAGTTTGTCTGTGATGTGTACGCTGAGGAACTTAAATTACTACCTTCTCCACTACTGTTCCATCGATGTGGATAGGGGGTGTTCCTCTGCTGTTTCCTGAAGTCCACAATCATCTCCTTAGTTTTGTTGACGTGAGTGTGAGGTTATTTTCCTGACACCACACTCTGAGGGCCCTCACCTCCTCCCTGTAGGCTGCCTCGTCGTTGTTGGTAATCAAGCCTACCACTGTTGTGTCGTCCGCAAACTTGATGATTGGAGTTGGAGGCGCGTGGCCACAGAGTCATGGGTGAACAGGGAGTACAGGAGAGGGCTCAGAACGCACCTTGTGGGGCCCCAGTGTTGAGGATCAGCGGGGTGGTGATGTTGTTGCCTACCCTCACCATCTGGGGGCAGCCCGTCAGGAAGTCCAGTACCCAGTTGCACTGGGCGGGGCCGAGACCCAGGGTCTCAAGCTTGATGACGAGCTTGGGGGCACTATGGTGTTAAATGCCGAGTTGCAGTCGATGAACACATTCTCACATAGGTATTCCTCTTGTCCAGATGGGTTAAAGTGTGTGCAGTGTGGTTGAGATTGCATCGCTCTGTGGACCTATTTGGGCGGTAAGCAAATCTGGAGTGGGTCTAGGGTGCTGTAATAGGTGGAGGTGGATATGGTCCTGACTAAGTCTCTCAAAGCACTTCATGATGACGGAAGGAGTGTTACAATGCGGTAGTCGTTTAGCTCAGTTTCCTTAGCTTTCTTGGGAACAGGAACAATGGCGGCCCTCTTGAAGCATGTGGGAAC
>NW_027001201.1:0-7787 GCF_036934945.1 Oncorhynchus masou masou
TCTCCTACAGAATGGAGGTAACTCCCTGACAGAATGGAGGTAACTCTCCTACAGAATGGAGGTAACTCTCATACAGAATGGAGGTAACTCGCCTACATAATGGAGGTAACTGTCCTACAGAATGGGTAACTCCCTAACAGAATGGAGGTAACTATCCTACAGAATGGAGATAACTCTCCTACAGAATGGAGGTAACTCTCCTAACAGATAATACCTCTCCTACAGAATGGAGGTAACTCCTAAGAGAATGGAGGTAACTCTCAAACAGAATGGAGGTAACTCTCCTACAGAATGGAGGTAACTCTCCTACAGAATGGAGGTAACTCTCCTACAGAATGGAGGTAACTCTCCTACAGAATGGAGGTAACTCCCTAACAGAATGGAGGTAACTCCCTAACAGAATGGAGGTAACTCTCCTACAGAATGGAGGTAACTCTCAAACAGAATGGAGGTAACTCTCAAACAGAATGGAGGTAACTCTCCTACAGAATGGAGGTAACTCCCTAACAGAATGGAGGTAACTCTCCTACAGAATGGAGGTAACTCTCCTACAGAATGGAGTTAACTCTCCCACAGAATGGAGGTAACTCTCCTACAGAATGGCGGTAACTCTCAAACAGAATGGAGGTAAATCTCCTACAGAATGGAGGTAACTCTCCTACAGAATGGAGGTAACTCTCATACAGAATGGAGGTAACTCTCCTACATAATGGAGGTAACTGTCCTACAGAATGGAGGTAACTCCCTAACAGAATGGAGGTAACTCTCCTACAGAATGGAGGTAACTCTCATACAGAATGGAGTAACTCGCCTACATAATGGAGGTAACTGTCCTACAGAATGGAGGTAACTCCCTAACAGAATGGGGTAACTCTACTACAGAATGGAGATAACTCTCCCTACAGAATGGAGAGTAACTCTCAAAACAGAATGGAAACAACTCTCCTACAGAATGGAGGTAACTCTCCTACAGAATGGAGTTAACTCTCCTACAGAATGGAGGTAACTCTCCTACAGAATGGAGGTAACTCTCAAACAGAATGGAGGTAAATCTCCTACAGAATGGAGGTAACTCTCAAACAGAATGGAGGTAACTCTCCTACAGAATGGAGGTAACTCCCTAACAGAATGGAGGTAACTCTCCTACAGAATGGAGGTAACTCTCAAACAGAATGGAGGTAACTCTCCTACAGAATGGAGGTAACTCCCTAACAGAATGGAGGTAACTCTCCTACAGAATGGAGGAAACTCTCAAACAGAATGGAGGTAACTCTCCTACAGAATGGAGTTAACTCTCCGACAGAATGGAGGTAACTCTCCTACAGAATGGAGGTAACTCTCAAACAGAATGGAGTTAACTCTCCTACAGAATGGAGGTAACTCCCTGACAGAATGGAGGTAACTCTCCTACAGAATGGAGGTAACTCTCATACAGAATGGAGGTAACTCTCATACAGAATGGAGTTAACTCTCCTACAGAATGGAGGTACCTCCCTGACAGAATGGAGGTAAGCTCTCCTACAGAATGGAGGTAACTCCATACAGAATGGAAGTATAAGCCTACATAATGGAGGTAACTGTCACACAGAATGGAGGTAACTCCCTAACAGAATGGAGGTAACTCTCCCTACAGAATGGAGGTAACTCTCCTACAGAATGGAGGTAACTCTCCTACAGAATGGAGGTAACTCCCTAACAGAATGGAGGTAACTCTCTGACAGAATGGAGGTAACTCTCCCACAGAATGGAGATAACTAACTCCAAACAGAATGGAGGTAACTCTCCCACAGAATGGAGGTAACTCCCTAACAGAATGGAGGTAACTCTCCTACAGAATGGAGGTAACTCTCCCACAGAATGGAGGTAACAGAATGGCTCCTCAAACAGAATGGAGAATGGAGGTAACTCTCCTACAGAATGGAGGTAACTCTCATACAGAATGGAGGTAACTCTCCTACATAATGGAGGTAACTGTCCTACAGAATGGAGGTAACTCCCTAACAGAATGGAGGTAACTCTCCTACAGAATGGAGGTAACTCTCATACAGAATGGAGGTAACTCGCCTACATAATGGAGGTAACTGTTCTACAGAATGGAGGTAACTCCCTAACAGAATGGAGGTAACTCTCCTACAGAATGGAGGTAACTCTCAAACAGAATGGAGGTAACTCTCCTACAGAATGGAGGTAACTCCCTAACAGAATGGAGGTAACTCTCCTACAGAATGGAGGTAACTCTCCTACAGAATGGAGTTAACTCTCCTACAGAATGGAGGTAACTCTCCTACAGAATGGAGGTAACTCTCAAACAGAATGGAGGTAAATCTCCTACAGAATGGAGGTAACTCTCAAACAGAATGGAGGTAACTCTCCTACAGAATGGAGGTAACTCCCTAACAGAATGGAGGTAACTCTCCTACAGAATGGAGGTAACTCTCAAACAGAATGGAGGTAACTCTCAAACAGAATGGAGGTAACTCTCCTACAGAATGGAGGTAACTCCCTAACAGAATGGAGGTAACTCTCCTACAGAATGGAGGAAACTCTCAAACAGAATGGAGGTAACTCTCCTACAGAATGGATCCGACAGAATGGAGGTAACTCTCCTACAGAATGGAGGTAACTCTCAAACAGAATGGAGTTAACTCTCCTACAGAATGGAGGTAACTCCCTGACAGAATGGAGGTAACTCTCCTACAGAATGGAGGTAACTCTCATACAGAATGGAGGTAACTCGCCTACATAATGGAGGTAACTGTCCTACAGAATGGAGGTAACTCCCTAACAGAATGGAGGTAACTATCCTACAGAATGGAGATAACTCTCCTACAGAATGGAGGTAACTCTCCTAACAGAATGGAGGTACCTCTCCTACAGAATGGAGGTAACTCCCTAAGAGAATGGAGGTAACTCTCAAACAGAATGGAGGTAACTCTCCTACAGAATGGAGGTAACTCTCCTACAGAATGGAGGTAACTCTCCTACAGAATGGAGGTAACTCTCCTACAGAATGGAGGTAACTCCCTAACAGAATGGAGGTAACTCCCTAACAGAATGGAGGTAACTCTCCTACAGAATGGAGGTAACTCTCAAACAGAATGAAGGTAACTCTCAAACAGAATGGAGGTAACTCTCCTACAGAATGGAGGTAACTCTCCTACAGAATGGAGGTAACTCTCCTACAGAATGGAGGTAACTCTCCTACAGAATGGAGTTAACTCTCCCACAGAATGGAGGTAACTCTCCTACAGAATGGCGGTAACTCTCAAACAGAATGGAGGTAAATCTCCTAAAGAATGGAGGTAACTCTCCTACAGAATGGAGGTAACTCTCATACAGAATGGAGGTAACTCGCCTACATAATGGAGGTAACTGTCCTACAGAATGGAGGTAACTCCCTAACAGAATGGAGGTAACTCTCCTACAGAATGGAGGTAACTCTCATACAGAATGGAGGTAACTCGCCTACATAATGGAGGTAACTGTCCTACAGAATGGAGGTAACTCCCTAACAGAATGGAGGTAACTCTACTACAGAATGGAGATAACTCTCCTACAGAATGGAGGTAACTCTCAAACAGAATGGAGGTAACTCCCTAACAGAATGGAGGTAACTCCCTAACAGAATGGAGGTAACTCTCCTACAGAATGGAGGTAACTCTCCTACAGAATGGAGTTAACTCTCCTACAGAATGGAGGTAACTCTCCTACAGAATGGAGGTAACTCTCAAACAGAATGGAGGTAAATCTCCTACAGAATGGAGGTAACTCTCAAACAGAATGGAGGTAACTCTCCTACAGAATGGAGGTAACTCCCTAACAGAATGGAGGTAACTCTCCTACAGAATGGAGGTAACTCTCAAACAGAATGGAGGTAACTCTCAAACAGAATGGAGGTAACTCTCCTACAGAATGGAGGTAACTCCCTAACAGAATGGAGGTAACTCTCCTACAGAATGGAGGAAACTGTCAAACAGAATGGAGGTAACTCTCCTACAGAATGGAGTTAACTCTCCGACAGAATGGAGGTAACTCTCCTACAGAATGGAGGTAACTCTCAAACAGAATGGAGTTAACTCTCCTACAGAATGGAGGTACCTCCCTGACAGAATGGAGGTAACTCTCCTACAGAAGGAGGTAACCTCAGAATGGAGGTAACTCGACATAATGGAGGTAACTGTCCTACAGAATGGAGGTCTCCTAACAGAATGGAGGTAACTCTCCTACAGAATGGAGTAACTCTCCTACAGAATGGAGGTAACTGTACCTCTCCTACAGAATGGAGGTAACTCCCTCAAACAGAATGGAGGTAACTCTCCTACAGAATGGAGAATGGAGGTAACTCTCCTACAGAATGGAGTAACTCCCTAACAGAATGGAGGTAACTCCCTAACAGAATGGAGGTAACTCTCCTACAGAATGGAGGTAACTCTCAAACAGAATGGAGGTAACTCTCAAACAGAATGGAGGTAACTCTCCTACAGAATGGAGGTAACTCCCTAACAGAATGGAGGTAACTCTCCTACAGAATGGAGGTAACTCTCCCACAGAATGGAGGTAACTCTCCTACAGAATGGCGGTAACTCTCAAACAGAATGGAGGTAACTCTCCGACAGAATGGAGGTAACTCTCCTACAGAATGGAGGTAACTCTCAAACAGAATGGAGTTAACTCTCCTACAGAATGGAGGTAACTCCCTGACAGAATGGAGGTAACTCTCCTACAGAATGGAGGTAACTCTCATACAGAATGGAGGTAACTCGCCTACAGAATGGAGGTAACTCTCCTACAGAATGGAGGTAACTCCCTGACAGAATGGAGGTAACTCTCCTACAGAATGGAGGTAACTCTCCTACAGAATGGAGGTAACTCTCCTAACAGAATGGAGGTACCTCTCCTACAGAATGGAGGTAACTCCCTAACAGAATGGAGGTAACTCTCAAACAGAATGGAGGTAACTCTCCTACAGAATGGAAGTGCTCTCTACAGAATGGAGGTAACTCTCCTACAGAATGGAGGTAACTCTCCAGAATGGAGGTAACTCTCATACAGAATGGAGGTAACTCAAACAGAATGGTAACTCTCCTAACAGAATGGAGGTAACTCCCTAACAGAATAGAGGTAACTCTCCTACAGAATGGAGGTAACTCTCAAACAGAATGGAGTAACTCTCAAACAGAATGGAGGTAACTCTCCTACAGAATGGAGGTAACTCCTAACAGAATGGAGGTAACTCTACAGAATGGAGGAAACTCAAACAGAATGGAGGTAACTCTCCTACAGAATGGAGTTAACTCTCCGACAGAATGGAGGTAACTCTCCTACAGAATGGAGGTAACTCTCAAACAGAATGGAGTTGCTCTCCTACAGAATGGAGGTAATCTCCTGACAGAATGGAGGTAACTCTCCTACAGAATAGGTAACTCTCTACAGAATGGAGGTAACTCTCACATAATGGAGGTAACTGTCCTACAGAATGTAACTCCCTAACAGAATGGAAATTGCTCTAACAGAATGGAAATTGCTCTCCTACAGAATGGAGGTAACTCTCCTACAGAGGCGGGAGTACTCTCCTACAATAAGGTAACTCCCTAACAGGGCCGGTATCCTAACAGAATGAAGTAACTCTCACAGAATGGAAGTAACTCTCAGAAGCAGAATGAAGTGCTCTCAGAAGCAGAATGGAAGTAACTCTCTACAGAATGAAATCTCAAACAGAATGCTCTAACAGAATTGACTACAGAATGGAAGTAACTCACAGAATGGAGAAATTGCTTTCTCTACAGAATGGCGGTAACTCTCAGAAGCAGAATGGAGGTAACTTCTCCGGCAGAATGGAAATGAACTCTCCTACAGAATGGTAACTCTCAAACAGAATGGGTGCTCTCCTACAGAATGAAGTAACTCCTGACAGAATGAAGTAGCTTTCTCACAGGGAATGGAGGTAACTCTCATACAGAATGGAGGTAGCTGCTTACAGAATGGAGTAACTCTCCTACAGAATGGAGGTAACTCTCCTACCCAGAATGAGGTAACTCTCCAAACAGAATGGAGGTAACTCTCAAACAGAATGGAGGTAACCTCAAACAGAATGGAGGTAACTCTCTAACAGAATGGAGGTAACTCTCCTACAGAATGGAGGAAACTGTCAAACAGAATGGAGGTAACTCTCCTGAATGGGTTAACTCTCCGACAGAATGAAGTAACTCTCCTACAGAATGGAAATTGCTCTCAAGCAGAATGGGTGCTCTCCTACAGAATAGGTACCTCCTGACAGAATGAGTAACTCTCCTACAGAATGGAGAGTACTCTCACTAGAATGGAAATTTAGCTCGCCTACATAATGGAGGTAACTGTCCTACAGAATGGAGAGTAACTCCCTAACAGAATGGAGGTAACTCTCCTACAGAATGGAGGTAACTCTCCTACAGAATGGTAACTCTCCTACAGAATGGAAGTAGCTCCTAACAGAATGGAGAGTAACTCCCTAACAGAATGAAGTAACTCTCCTACAGAATGGAAATTACAGAATGGAGGTAACTCCCTAACAGAATGGAGGTAACTCTCCTACAGAATGGAGGTAACTCTCCTACAGAATGGAGGTAACTCTCAAACAGAATGGAGGTAACTCTCAAACAGAATGGAGGTAACTCTCCTACAGAATGGAGGTAACTCCCTAACAGAATGGAGGTAACTCTCCTACAGAATGGAGGTAACTCTCCTACAGAATGGAGGTAACTCTCCTACAGAATGGAGGTAACTCTCCAACAGAATGGAGGTAACTCTCCTACAGAATGGAGGTAACTCTCCAACAGAATGGAGGTAACTCTCCTACAGAATGGAGGTAACTCTCATACAGAATGGAGGTAACTCTCATACAGAATGGAGGTAACTCTCCTACAGAATGGAGGTAACTCCCTACAGAATGGAGGTAACTCCCTAACAGAATGGAGGTAACTCCTACAGAATGGAGGTAACTCTCCTACAGAATGGAGGTAACTCTCCCACAGAATGAGGTAACTCTCTCGACAGAATGGAGGTAACTCTCCTACAGAATGGAGGTAACTCTCCTACAGAATGGAGGTAACTCTCCTACAGAATGGAGGTAACTCCCTAACAGAATGGAGGTAACTCTCCTACAGAATGGAGATAACTCTCCTACAGAATGGAGGTAACTCTCTTAACAGAATGGAGGTAACTCTCCCACAGAATGGAGGTAACTCTCCTACTGAATGGAGGTAACTCTCATACAGAATGGAGGTAACTCTCCTACTGAATGGAGGTAACTCTCCTACAGAATGGAGGTAACTCTCCTACAGAATGGAGGTAACTCTCCTACAGAATGGAGGTAACTCTCCTACAGAATGGAGGTAACTCTCCTAACAGAATGGAGGTAACTCTCCTACAGAATGGAGGTAACTCTCCTACAGAATGGAGGTAACTCTCCTACAGAATGGAGGTAACTCTCATAACAGAATGGAGGTAACTCTCCTACAGAATGGAGGTAACTCTCCTACAGAATGGAGTAACTCTCCTACAGAATGGAGTAACTCCCTAACAGAATGGAGGTAACTCTCCAACAGAATGGAGGTAACTCTCCTACAGAATGGAGGTAACTCTCCTACAGAATGGAGGTAACTCTCCCACAGAATGGAGGTAACTCTCCTAACAGAATGGAGGTAACTCTCCTACAGAATGGAGGTAACTCCCCTAACAGAATGGAGGTAACTCTCCTACAGAATGGAGGTAACTCTCCTACAGAATGGAGGTAACTCTCCTACAGAATG
>NW_027001202.1:0-7786 GCF_036934945.1 Oncorhynchus masou masou
AATACAGATCACTATAATCAGTCATCAATACAGATCACTATATTCAGTCATCAGTCCAGATTACTATATTCAGTCATCAGTCCAGATCACTATTATTCAGTCATCAGTCCAGATCACTATATTCAGTCATCAGTCCAGATCACTATATTCAGTCAACAGTCCAGATCACTATATTCAGTCATCAATACAGATCACTATATTCAGTCATCATTACAGATCACTATATTCAGTTATCAGTCCAGATCACTATATTCAGTCATCAGTCCAGATCACTATAATCAGTCATCAATACAGATCACTATATTCAGTCAACAGTCCAGATCACTATATTCAGTCATCAATACAGATCACTATATTCAGTCATCATTACAGATCACTATATTCAGTCATCAGTCCAGATCACTATATTCAGTCATCATTACAGATCACTATATTCAGTCATCAGTCCAGATCACTATATTCAGTCATCATTAGAGATCACTATATTCAGTCATCAGTCCAGATCACTATATTCAGTCATCAGTCCAGATCACTATAATCAGTCATCAGTCCAGATCACTATATTCAGTCATCAGTCCAGATCACTATATTCAGTCATCAGTCCAGATCACTATATTCAGTCATCAGTCCAGATCACTATATTCAGTCATCAGTCCAGATCACTATATTCAGTCATCAGTCCAGATCACTATATTCAGTCATCAGTCAATTACTATATCAATAAGTTTTCAACCCCTTTGTTAAGGAACATCTAAATAAGTTCAGAAGAAAACATTTGCCTACCAAGTCACGTAATAAGTTGCCTGGACTCACTCTGTGTTTACTCTGAATGACTACCTCATCTCAGTACCCCACACATACAATTATCTGTAATGACCCTCAGTCGAACAGTGAATTTCAAAAACACAGATTCAACCACAAAGACCAGGGAGGGTTTCCAATGCCTCTCAAAGAAGGGCACCTATTGGTAGATGGGTCAAAGAAAAGAAAGAAGACATTGAATATTCCTTGAGCATGGTGACGTTAATAATTACACTTTGGATCGTGTATCAATACACCCAGTCACTACAAAGATACAGGCATCCTTCCTAACTCACTTGCCGGAGAGGAAGGAAACATCCCAGGGATTTCACAATGAGCCCAATGGTGACTTTAAACCAGTTACATAGTTTAATGGCCGTGACAGGAGAAACCTGAGGATGGATCAACAACATTGTAGTTACTCCACAATACTAACCTAAATGACAGAGTGAAAAGAGGGAGGCCTGTACAGAACAAAACGATTCCAAAACATGCTTCCTGTTTGCAAGAAAGGCACTAAAGTAAAAAAGCTGTCACGCCCTGATCTTTGTTTTCTTTATAATTTGGTTAGGTCAGGGTGTGACGAGGGTGGTTTGTTTAGTTTTGTATTGTCTATGGGTTTCTGTATGTTTATGGGGTTGTTAACTAGTCTAGGTGTTTATATGTCTATGGTTGCCTAGATTGGTTCCCAATCAGAGGCAGCTGTTTATCGTTGTCTCTGATTGGGGACCATATTTAGGTAGCCATATTCCTTGGGTAGTTTGTGGGTTCATATTCTATGTTTAGTTGCCTGTCTGCATTAGCGTCACGTTTCGTTGTGTTGTTAGTTTTGTTCAGTGTTCATTCTTTCTTTCATTAAATAATTATGTTCGCTTACCACGCTGCGTCTTGGTCTCCTCCATATGACGACCGTGACAACAGCAAAACATTTGGCAAAGCAATCAACTTTTTATCCTGAATACAAAGTGCTTTGTTTGGGGCAAATCCAACAAAACACATTACTGAGTAGCACTCTCTATATTTTAATGCATTGTGGTGGTTGCATCATGTTCTGGGTCTGGTTATAATTGTTTACGGACTGGGGAGTTTTTCAGAATTAAAAAGAAACAATAGAACTTAGCACAGGCAAAATCCTAGAGGAAAACCTGGTTCAGTCTGCTTTCCAAGAGACACTGGGAAATGAATTCACCCTTCAGCAGGACAATAATCTAAAACACAAGGCCAAATATACACTTGTCATGTCTTGGGCTATGCAGGATTAAGTGATATGACATGCTATTCTATAAAATAATTTCTCCTTAATTAATATTACCTGATTGAGCTAATCATGTAAATGTAATTAACTAGAGAGTCAGGGCACCACAAAATAATATTTATAGAGCTGTTATCTTCCGAATAGACTCTTAAATACCTAGTAATATTTTACATCAATAGCAGTCAATGTTAATCCTCACCTTAATGCAGTCTCATCTGAAAGTTGTAAATTCTTGGTTATCTGCGCAAACCCTGGCTAACAAGTTGAATCAGCAATAGAAAATTGGATTTAATTATTTATTTACTAAATACCTAACTAATCACACAGAATTACACATACACATAATTAATCATAACTTGATTACAAATTACATCATGAAGGAAAACGTCCCTGGCGGAACAGACATGACAGCTTGTTACACAAAGGAAAAGGGGCGGGGTTTGAGTGAAAGAGCAGGAAGACTGAGGAACAAAGGGCGAAGCTGTGCTGTCATAAATACAGTATCTAATGCATTCTAAATTACCGCCCATTTGGAAAAGGAAAATGCAATGAATATTTCCTCTGAGCTGCGCTTCAGTAGGTTGGTGGTAGATGGAAGGCCGTGTTGCCAAACCGACTGTCCTTTGAAGAATGTCTCTGCTGGTCAATTGGATACGTTGTAGTAATGTCGTTGTGTGGTAGACGGGATACTCTGTCTGTTCCTTCCTAACCTGCGTTTGCAGCTGCTGTTGCTAACTCAACGGCTAGGAGGTATCACTTCTGAAGTGAATAAGAGTTTAAAGTTCATACCATTCACAAACCAAAGCTCATGCTGATGTTGGCTTCGTTCTGTAGTTATTATCTGAACGATTCTGACATCGGACCGTCGTTCGCGCATCCTCGGAACAGGAGGTCACATTTTCATCAAGGGCGTTATATAGTGGAGGGGGAAGAAAAGGGGTGTGTTTCATAGTTTACAAACTATGTCTCTTCACGTGGGCGGGCCACTGAGTTGGGCCTAATTCACTCATGAAAACCCAATTCTCACATTTTAGAACCTAAAATCACATTTCATCCCATCACGAATAATTTAATATTCAAACATTTAAATTAAACAAGAATTACATGTGAATCCGATAACTCTGATGTCTAGACTTTCCAATGTAGAGTTTATGTCATCTTATCGTTGAGGAGAATGTCTCAGATGACAACTGAACTGACATCATATTCATTAAGTACCACCGCATATGTTCAATTGGTCGGATTACCAGACTATAGTTAATTTCCCCCCACCTTCTGATGTTCCCAGAATCTCTATGTTAACCAAGGGGTTTTTCAAATTTCACATCAGTAGGGTAGAGAGAGGAAAAAGGGGGGAAGAGGTATTTATGACTGTCATAAACCTACTCTCCAGGCCAACGTCATGACACTGTGAAACCAAACAAAGTGGGCCCTTACCAGAACACTGTGAACCCAAACAAAGTGGGCCCTTACCCAGAACACTGTGAAACCAAAGTGGGCCCTTACCAGAACACTGTGAACCCAATAAAGTGGGCCCTTACCAGAACACTGTGGAACCAACAAAGTGGACCCTTACCAGAAGTCCAACGTCATGACACACTGAAGTTGCTTATTTTAACGTTCTTCCACTCTGTCTGCTGGGATTTCCTGTTTGGTAGTCTGCTTGTTGCAGGAGGCTGGGAGGATCATCAGCTGATTTGACACACCTGGACAGGCTTGGCCTGCAGGCTATAAAGGGTGGCCACATCAGCCAACACTCTCTCTCTTCCCTGACTGGCAGGGAAGACATGGTTTTGTTTATTAAATGCTTGTTACATTTACGTCATGCGTGGTCTGACTTTGTTGTTACGAACTATGCCAGGTTGTAACAGTGGGGACTCGTCCAATTGGAGATTTTGAGCATGGTAGTTTTGGTTTTTATGTTATTTGTAAATTTGGCAGATTTGTTTTGTTTGCGTTTGGACTTCCTGTTTTGTGCATAGTCAGCATGGAGCACTGGGGAGTCAGCATGGAGCACTGGGAGTCAGCATGGAGCACTGGAGAGTCAGCATGGAGCACTGGGGAGTCAGCATGGAGCACTGGGGAGTCAGCATGGAGCACTGGGGAGTCAGCATGGAGCACTGGGGAGTCAGCATGGAGCACTGGGGAGTCAGCATGGAGCACTGGGGAGTCTAACGCATGGAGCACTGGGGGAGTCAGCATGGAGCACTGGAGAGTCAGCATGGAGCACTGGGGAGTCAGCATGGAGCACTGGGGATCAGCATGGAGCACTGGGAGTCAGCATGGAGCACTGGGGAGTCAGCATGGAGCACTGGGGAGTCAGCATGGAGCACTGGGGAGTCAGCATGGAGCACTGGGGAGTCAGCATGGAGCACTGGGGAGTCAGCATGGAGCACTGGAGAGTCAGCATGGAGCACTGGGGAGTCAGCATGGAGCACTGGGGAGTCAGCATGGAGCACTGGGGACAGCATGGAGCACTGGGAGTCAGCATGGAGCACTGGGAGTCAGCATGGAGCACTGGAGCACTGGAGCACTGGGGCACTGGAGCACTGGAGCACTGGAGCACTGGGGCACTGGAGCACTGGAGCACTGGGAGCACTGGGGCACTGGAGCACTGGAGCACTGGAGCACTGGAGCACTGGAGCACTGGGGAGTCAGCATGGAGCACTGGAGCACTGGGGAGTCAGCATGGAGCACTGGAGCACTGGGGCACTGGATCACTGGAGCACTGGAGCACAAGAGCACTGGGGCACTGGAGCACTGGAGCACTGGAGCACTGGGGAGTCAGCATGGAGCACTGGAGCACTGGAGCACTGGGGAGTCAGCATGGAGCACTGGAGCACTGGAGCACTGGGGAGTCAAGCATGGTGCACTGGAGCACTGGGGCACTGGGGAATCAGCTGTGCTAAACTTAAATGCAATGAGGTACTATTTGTACTATTTGTTTGGCAGAATTTGTTAAAGCCAAAGTGTCAACCATCATTTCTGTCCAGATATTTTTGTAAGAAGCAGGTGGATGCTGGAAGGAAGCAGCATTTCTCCCTTTGTGTTGGTCCATGTTGTGTTCTCTCTAGTGGAGATCAGTCATGTTGTGTTCTCTCTAGTGGAGATCAGTAATGTTGTTTTCTCTCTAGTGTGGTGAGATCAGTCATGTTGTGTTCTCTCTAGTGGTAGATCAGTCATGTGGTGTTCTCTCTAGTGGAGATCAGTCATGTGGTGTCTCTCTAGTGGAGATCAGTCATGTGGTGTTATCTCTAGTGGAGATCAGTCATGTTGTGTTCTCTCTAGTGGAGATCAGTCATGTTGTGTTCTCTAGTGTGGTGGAGATCAGTCATGTTGTGTTCTCTCTAGTGGAGATCAGTCATGTTGTGTTCTCTCTAGTGGAGATCAGTCATGTTGTGTTCTCTCTAGTGGAGATCAGTCATGTTGTGTTCTCTCTAGTGGAGATCAGTCATGTTGTGTTCTCTCTAGTGGAGATCAGTCATGTTGTGTTCTCTAGTGGAGATCAGTCATGTTGTGTGTTCTCTAGTGGAGATCAGTCATGTTGTGTTCTCTTCAGTGGAGATCAGTCATGTTGTGTTCTCTCTAGTGGAGATCAGTCATGTTGTGTTCTCTCTAGTGGAGATCAGTCATGTTGTGTTCTCTCTAGTGGAGATCATTCATGTTGTGTTCTCTCTAGTGGGAGATCAGTCATGTTGTGTTCTCTCTAGTGGAGATCAGTCATGTTGTGTTCTCTCTAGTGGAGATCAGTCATGTTGTGTTCTCTCTAGTGGAGATCAGTCATGTTGTGTTCTCTCTAGTGGAGATCAGTCATGTTGTGTTCTCTCTCTAGTGGAGATCAGTCATGTTGTGTTCTCTCTAGTGGAGATCATTCATGTTGTGTTCTCTCTAGTGGAGATCAGTCATGTTGTGTTCTCTCTAGTGGAGATCAGTCATGTTGTGTTCTCTCTAGTGGAGATCAGTCATGTTGTGTTCTCTCTAGTGTGGTGGAGATCAGTCATGTTGTGTTCTCTCTAGTTTGGTGGAGATCAGTCATGTGGTTCTCTCTCTACTGGAGATCAGTCATGTTGTGTTCTCTCTAGTGGTGGAGATCAGTCATGTTGTGTTCTCTCTAGTGGAGATCATTCATGTTGTGTTCTCTCTAGAGGAGATCAGTCATGTTGTGTTCTCTAGTGGGAGATCAGTCATGTTGTGTTCTCTCAGGTGGAGATCAGTCATGTTGTGTTCTCTCTCTAGTGTGGTGGAGATCAGTCATGTTGTGCTCTCTCTAGTGTGGTGGAGATCAGTCATGTGGTTCTCTCTCTAGTGGAGATCAGTCATGGTGTGTTCTCTCTAGTGGAGATCAGTCATGTTGTGTTCTCTCTAGTGTGGTGGAGATCAGTCATGTTGTGTTCTCTCTAGTTTGGTGGAGATCAGTCATGTGGTTCTCTCTCTAGGTGGAGATCAGTCATGTTGTGTTCTCTCTAGTGTGGTGGAGATCAGTCATGTTGTGTTCTCTCTAGTGTGGTGGAGATCAGTCATGTGGTTCTCTCTCTAGTGGAGATCAGTCATGTTGTGCTCTCTCTAGTGGAGATCAGTCATGTGGTTTCTCTAGTGTGGTGGAGATCGTCAAGTGGTTCTCTCTCTAGTGTGGTGGAGATCAGTCATGTGGTTCTCTCTCTAGTGTGGTGGAGATCAGTCATGTGGTTTCTCTCTAGTGTGGTGGAGATCAGTCATGTGGTTCTCTCTCTAGTGTGGTGGAGATCAGTCATGTGGTTCTCTCTCTAGTGTGGTGGAGATCAGTCATGTGGTTCTCTCTCTAGTGTGGTGGAGATCAGTCATGTGGTTCTCTCTCTAGTGTGGTGGAGATCAGTCATGTGGTTCTCTCTAGTGTGGTGGAGATCAGTCATGTGGTTCTCTCTCTAGTGTGGTGGAGATCAGTCATGGTTTCTCTCTAGTGTGGTGGAGATCAGTCATGTGGTTCTCTCTCTAGTGTGGTGGAGATCAGTCATGTGGTTTCTCTCTAGTGTGGTGGAGATCAGTCATGTGGTTCTCTCTCTAGTGTGGTGGAGATCAGTCATGTGGTTCTCTCTAGTGTGGTGGAGATCAGTCATGTGGTTCTCTCTCTAGTGTGGTGGAGATCAGTCATGTGGTTCTCTCTCTAGTGTGGTGGAGATCAGTCATGTGGTTCTCTCTCTAGT
This sequence comes from Oncorhynchus masou masou, assembly GCF_036934945.1. Lineage (NCBI taxonomy): Eukaryota > Metazoa > Chordata > Actinopteri > Salmoniformes > Salmonidae > Oncorhynchus > Oncorhynchus masou. Next base: position 7,237 of record NW_027001202.1, read on the forward strand.
GTGGTGGAGATCAGTCATGTGGTTCTCTCTCTAGTGTGGTGGAGATCAGTCATGTGGTTCTCTCTCTAGTGTGGTGGAGATCAGTCATGTGGTTCTCTCTCTAGTGTGGTGGAGATCAGTCATGTGGTTCTCCTCTAGTGTGGTGGAGATCAGTCATGTGGTTCTCTCTCTAGTGTGGTGGAGATCAGTCATGTGGTTCTCTCTCTAGTGTGGTGGAGATCAGTCATGTGGTTCTCTCTCAGTGTGGTGGAGATCAGTCATGTGGTTCTCTCTCTAGTGTGGTGGAGATCAGTCATGTGGTTCTCTCGTAGTGTGGTGGAGATCAGTCATGTGGTTCTCTCTAGTGTGGTGGAGATCAGTCATGTGGTTCTCTCTCTAGTATGGTGGAGACTCAGTCATGTGGTTCTCTCTCTAGTGTGGTGGAGATCAGTCATGTGGTTCTCTCTAGTGTGGTGGAGATCAGTCATGTGGTTCTCTCTCTAGTGTGGTGGAGATCAGTCATGTGGTTCTCTCTAGTGTGGTGGAGATCAGTCATGTGGTTCTCTCTCTA
>NW_027001203.1:0-7783 GCF_036934945.1 Oncorhynchus masou masou
AAAGTGCAATTGGTTCAATGACAAATTCAATTCGTTTTAGCCAAATTTGAATTTGTTTTTTAATGGCGTAGAATTCCCTGTGTTCTTTCTCGATCAGTTCATTCATTGCCTCATTTAGGTGTTCAGTTGAGCTTATTTGAAACCTAAGTAATTGTAGTGTGTGCAATACTCTATATATTTGATACGACTTGAGAACTTTGGTCTAATTTCCTGAGGTCTGGATGTTCTCTGGAAAATCATACATTTTGTCTTTCTGGGGTTTACTTCCAGGGTTCAGGTCTGGCAGTACTGCTCTAGCAGGCCCAGGCTCTGCTGTAGGCCATGTGCTGTGTGTGACCGCAGGCACAGGTCGTCTGCGAACAGCAGGCATTTAACCTCTGAATTGTGGATACTAACACCAGGGGTTGAGGATTTTTCTAGAATAGTGGCCAATTTATGTAAATATTGAAGAGTGCAGGGCTCAGATTGCAACCCTGGCGAAGGCCCCACCCCTGGTTATAGAATAGTGGTATTTTCTTGCCAATTTTGATGCTGCCCTTATTGTCGGTATACATTGATTTAATTATGTAATATGTTTTATCCCCTAAGCTATAAAAATAAATAAAGAGATTTGCAAACTCTATATATGAACTCCCAGTAATTTATTGGGTAAAACACCAACATTTCGGCTTCGGGGTGCCTTCTTCGGGGTGATGCCGAAACGTTGATGTTTTACCCAATAAATGACTTGGTAGTTTATATATAGAGTTTACGACTCTCTTTATTTATTTGTATAGTTTACAGTTTATTCGCCTTTAGTCAGCACCTCGACACTCAATTATTTTCTCTGGGCACCAGCTCATGCTTTTTATTATCTTAGGTTTTGTACCCTACACCACTTTTAGTAACTTTGTTAAATTTCTTATAATTTTTAAATCTGTATCAAACCAGTTGTCATGTTTATTTTATTTTTATTTAGCCTTTATTTAACTAGGCAAGTCAGTTAAGAAAACATTCTTATTTGCAATGACGGCCTACCCCGGCAAATCCTGGACGATGCTGGGCCAATTGTGCGCCGCCCTATGGGACTCCCAATCAAAGCCGGATGTGATGCAGCCTGGATTCAAACCAGGGACTGCAGTGACGCAAACGCTTTTGCACTGAAACGCAGTGCCTTAGACCGCTTTGGTGGGGTCTTTTAAAATAAATGGTTTTAATCAATTTTAGTTGTGCTTCTTTACTGTGAGTGGATGTGGTGTCCAGAAAGTTATCTAAGAGGGTTTGGATTTTGGGGTTCATTGTTGCTTTCTGTGCTATTTTGGGCCCATCTGTATGAATTTCTGATATTGTACAGCTTACTGGGCTGTGAATGTGTGGTTGTTTCCATGTCTGTTATTTTGAGGAACAAGGTAATTTGGCTGTGATCATACAGAGGTGTTAGTGGCTTGACAGGGAATGAGCTGGGAGAGAAAGGGTCAATGTCTGTAATCATATAGTCTACTGTACTGTGGCCAAGAGGTGAGCAGTAGGTGAATCTCCCCAAAGAGTCCCCCCCCGTAACCTACCATTGACAAAGTACAGACCAGGGCTTCTACAGAGCTGCAACAGATCCTCTTCCGTGTTTGTTGACGGTGCTGTCACTGTTGTTTCTATGGGGGAGAGGAAGACAGTTAGTACAGTATGCCTGTAATGAAGCTGTCCCCCTCGGTGGTCTGTCACTGTTGTTTCTATGGGGGGAGATGAAGACAGTTAGAAACACTATGGCCTGTAATGAAGCTGTCCCCTCGTGTGGTCTGTCACTGTTGTTTCTATGGGGGAGATGAAGACAGTTAGAAACACTATGGCCTGTAATGAAGCTGTCCCCTCGTGTGCTCGTTAGATCAGGTAGTGTTCCTATGTGCGCATTTGTGTCCCCACAGATGAGCACATTTCCTTGAGCCTGGAAATGGCACATCTCTTCCTCAAGGGTGGAGAAGATCTCCTCTGAGTAATATGCAGATTCTGAGGGGGGGATCTCCTCTGAGTAATATGCAGATTCTGAGGGGGGGGGGGCATCTCCTCTGAGTAATATGCAGATTCTGAGGGGGGGGGCCATCTCCTCTGAGTAATATGGAAATTCTGAGGGGGGCGGGCATCTCCTCTGAGTAATATGGAGATTCTGAGGGGGGGCAAGGGCATCTCCTCTGAGTAATATGGAGATTCTGAGGGGGGGGGGGGGGGGACAGCATCTCCTCTGAGTAATATGGAGATTCTGGGGGGGGGATATTGCGCAAATGAACACATTTTTCTGTGCTTTGTTTTTTCTCCCCGTTTTAACCAAATGTGATATTTACCCATTTTGAGGGTCGATTTTGAGGTGGATCTCTCTCTCGCGCTCAATTCAATTAAATTCAAAGACTTTATTGGCATGAAAACATATGTCCAACATTTCCAAAGCAAGTCAAGTAGATAATAAACAAATGTGAAATAAACAAAATTAACAGTCAACATTACACTCACAGAAGTTCCAAAATAATAAAGACATTACAAATGTCATATTATATAGAGTGGGGAGAACAAGTATTTGATACACTGCCGATTTTGCAGGTTTTTCTACTTACAAAGCATGTAGAGGTCTGTAATTTTTTTATCATAGGTACACTTCAACTGTGAGAGACGGAATCTAAAACAAAAATCCAGAAAATCACATTGTATGATTTTTAAGTAATTAATTTGCATTTTATTGCATGACATAAGTATTTGATCACCTATCAACCAGTACGAATTCCGGCTCTCACAGACCTGTTAGTTTTTCTTTAAGAAGCCCTCCTGTTCTCCACTCATTACCTGTATTAACTGCACCTGTTTGAACTCGTTACCTGTATAAAAGACACCTGTCCACACACTCAATCAAATAGACTCCAACCTCTCCACAATGGCCAAGACCAGGGAGCTGTGTAAGGACATCAGGGATAAATGTGTAGACCTGCACAAGGCTGGGATGGGCTACAGGACAATAGGCAAGCAGCTTGGTGAGAAGGCAACAACTGTTGGCGCAATTATTAGAAAATGGAAGAAGTTCAAGATGATGGTCAATCACCCTCGGTCTGGGGCTCCATGCAAGATCTCACCTCGTGGGGCATCAATGATCATGAGGAAGGTGAGGGATCCGCCCAGAACTACAAGGCAGGACCTGGTCAATGACCTGAAGAGAGCTGGGACCACAGTCTCAAAGAAAACCATTAGTAACACACTACGCCGTCATGGATTAAAATAATGCAGCGCACGCAAAGTCCCCCTGCTCAAGTCAACACATGTCTAGGCCCGTCGGAAGTTTGCCAATGACCATCTGGATGAACCAGAGGAGGAATGGGAGAAGGTGATGTGGTCTGATGAGACAAAAATAGAGCTTTTTGGTCTAATCACCAATTGCCTTGTTTAGAGGAAGAAGAAGGATGAGTACAACCCCAAGAACACCATCCCAACTGTGAAGCATGGAGGTGGAAACATCATTCTTTGGGGATGCTTTTCTGCAAAGGGGACAGGACGACTGCACCGTATTGAGGGGAGGATGGATGGGGCCATGTATCGCAAGATCTTGGACAACAACCTCCTTCCCTCAGTAAGAGCATTGAAGATGGGTCGTGGCTGGGTCTTCCAGCATGACAACGACTTGAAACACACAGCCAGGGCAACTAAGGAGTTGCTCCGTAAGAAGCATCTCAAGGTCCTGGAGTGGCCTAGCCAGTCTCCAGGCCTAAACCCAATAGAAAATCTTTGGAGGGAGCTGAAAGTCCGTATTGCCCCGAGACAGCCCCAAAACCTGAAGAATCTGGAAAAGGTCTGTATGGAGGAGTGGGCCAAAATCCCTGCTGCAGTGTGTGCAAACCTGATCTCTGTAATTGCAAACAAAGGTTTCTGTACCAAATATTAAGTTCTGCTATTCTGATGTATCAAATACTTATGTCATGCAATAAAATGCAAATTAATTATGTAAAAATCATGCAATGTGATTTTCTGGATTTTTGTTTTAGATTCCGTCTCTCACATTTGAAGTGTACCTATGATAAAAATTACAGACCTCGACATGCTTTGTAAGTAGGAAAACCTGCCACATTGGCAGTGTATCAAATACTTGTTCTCCCCACTGTATGTATGTGTGTGTGTGTGTGTGTGTGTGTATGTATGTATATATATATCTATATATACATACAGTGTTGTAACGATGTGCAAATAGTTAAAGTACAAAAGGGGGAAAAATAAACAAATTTGGTTTGTATTTACAATGGTGTTTGTTCTTCACTGCTTGCCCTTTTCTTGTGGCAACAGATCACACATCTTGCTGCTGTGATGGAACACTGTGGAATTTCACACAGTAGATATGGGAGTGTTTCAAAATTGGATTTGTTTTCAAATTCTTTGTGGATCTGTGTAATCTGAGGGAAGTATGTGTATCTAATATGGTCATACGTTGGACAGGAGGTTAGGAAGTGCATCTCAGTTTCCACCTCATTTTGGTGGGCATTGTGCACATAGCCTGTCTTCTCTTGAGAGCCAGGTCTGCCTTCGGCGGCCTTTCTCAAAAGCAAGGCTATGCTCACAGAGCCTGTACATAGTCAAAGCTTTCCTTAAGTTTGGTTCAGTCACAGTGGTCAGGTATTCTGCCAATGTATATTCTCTGTTTAGAGTCAAATAGCATTCTAGTTTGCTCTGTTGTTTTTGTTGATTCTTTCCAATCAGTCAATTAATTATATTTTTGTTTTCTCATGATTTGGTTGGGTCTAATTGTGTTGCTGTCCTGGGGCTCTGTGGGGTCTGTTTGTGTTTGTGAACAGAGCCCCAGGACCAGCTTGCTTAGGGGACTCTTCTCCAGGTTCATCTCTCTGGAGGCGATGGCTTTGTTTGGGAATCGCTTCCTTTTAGGCGGTTGTAGAATTTAACGGCTCTTTTCTGGATTTTGATAATTAGCGGGTATCGGCTAATTCTGCTCTGCATGCATTATTTGGTGTTTTACACACAGGATATTTTTGCAGAATTCTGCGTGCAGAGTCTCAATTTGCTGTTTGTCCCATTTTGTGAATTCTTGGTTGGTGAGCGGACCCCAGCCATCACAACCATAAAGGGCAATGGGTTCCATAACTGATTTAAGTATTTTTAGCCAGATCCTAATTGGTATGTTGAATGTTGCCTTGTCTCTCAGATTGTTCACAGCTTTGTGGAAGTTACCTGTGGCACTGATGTTTAAGCCGAGGTATGTATCGTTTTTTGTGTGCTCTAGGGCAACGTTGTCTAGATGGAATTTGTATTTGTGGTCCTTGGCGACTGGACCTTTTTTGGAACACCATTATTTTGGTCTTACTGAGATTTACTGTCAGGGCCCAGGTCTGACAGAATCTGTGTAGAAGATCTAGGTGCTGCTCCTCCCCCTCTCTCTCCTCCTCCTCTAACCTCCCCCTCTCTCCTCTCCTTCCCTCATCCTCTCTCCTCCCCCCTCTCCTCCCCCTCTCTCCTCCCTCTCTCCTCCCTCATCCCCTCTTCCTCCCCCTCTTCCTCATCCCCTCTCCTCTCCTCCTCCTCTCCTCCTCCTCCTCCCTCTCCCTCCTCCCTCTCTCTCCCTCCCTCCCCCCTCTCCCTCCTCCTCCTCTCCTCCCCCTCCCTCCTCTCCTCCCTCTCCTCTCCCTCCTCCCTCTCTCTCCTCCTCCTCCCTCTCCCTCCTCCCCTCTCCTCCCTCCTCCCCTCCTCCTCTCTCTCATCCTCCTCCTCTCCTCCTCCTCTCTCCTCCCTCTCCTCTCTCTCCCCTCCCTCCCTCTCTCCTCCCTCCTCTCCTCCTCCTCCTCCCTCTCTCCTCCCTCCTCCTCTCTCTCCCTCCTCCTCTCCTCCTCATCTCTCCTCCCCTCCTCCTCTCCTCCTCCTCTCTCTCCTCATCCTCTCTCCTCCTCCTCTCCTCTCCTCCTCCTCCCTCCCCCTCTCCTCCTCCTCTCTCTCCTCCCCCTCTCCTCCTCTCTCCCCTCCTCCTCTCTCCCCTCCTCATCCCCTCTCCTCCTCCTCTCTCTCCTCCCTCCCTCCTCTCTCTCCTCATCCTCTCTCCTCCCCCTCCTCTCCTCTCCTCCTCCTCTCTCCCTCCCTCCTCCTCCTCCTCCTCATCCTCATCCCTCCTCTCCTCCTCCTCCTCCTCTCCCCTCCTCCTCCTCCTCTCCCCTCTCCTCCTCCTCCCTCCCCCTCTCCTCCCCTCCCTCCTCCTCCTCCCCTCCTCTCCCATCCTCCTCTCCTCATCCCATCCCCCCTCTCCTCATCCCCTCATCCTCTCTCCTCCCCCTCTCTCCTCTCCTCCCCTCTCCCTCTCCCCTCTCTCCCCCCTCCTCCTCTCCCCCCTCTCTCTCCCCATCTCTCCTCCCCCCTCTCTCCTCCCCCTCTCTCCTCCCTCCCTCTCCTCCCCTCCCTCCTCCTCTCTCCTCCCCCCTCTCTCTCCTCCCCCTCTCTCCTCCCCCTCTCTCCTCCCCCTGCCTCCCCTCCTCATCCTCATCCTCTCCTCCCCCCTTTCTCCCCTCTCCTCCTCCTCTCACTCCCTCCTCTCTCTCCCTATCCTCCCCCTCTCTCCTCATCCTCCTCTCCTCCCTCCTCCTCTCCTCCTCCTCTCACTCCCATCCTCTCTCTCTCTCCCTCCCTCCCTCATCCTCTCTCTCCTCTCCTCCCTCCTCTCCTCCCTCCTCCTCCTCCCCTCTCCCCTCCTCCTCCTCTCTCTCCTCACCCCTCTCTCTATGATTCTCAGCTCACTGTAAAAGTACATCCATGTTGCTGGGTCACGGTGACCTATGGTATCCTCCTACTGCAGAGAGATGATACAGGCAAACATACACACACACGTTGCAAAGTGGTTTTGTAGCGTTGCTGAACGTGCACATTGTCTTCTAGGAAATGGTGTTCTCCTAAGGTGGCGTGGAAACTGACCTTGTGGGATTCAGATTAATCAAATTCCCCTGGCGAACACCATGGTTACATTATCAACCCTTTTCACCGGTGGTCACACCTGCAAGCAGTGGAAAAGGGGAATTGATAAGTAACCGTAGTTACTGTTTGGTTAGGTAACCGTAGTTACTGTTTGGTTAGGGATCAGTAATGTTAATGATTTCACACAGTTGTTATGTTTATGCTAGTTTCATTCAAGTTATGTCATAATTGTTCATAACAGGTTCAATGTTGTAATTTTTCTGTACCTGCTTGGGTAGGTTTCCTTTCTCAGGAAGCGAGAGTCTACTTGATTGGTTGTGAAATTTAGTAAATTATTTTTAAAGGAAATAAACTCATCGTAGTCTGTTCCAGGAAGAAGGTTGTCATGGCAGGGAGAGATTAGGTTGGTTAGTCTCTCTCTCTCTCTCTCTCTCTCTCTCTCTCTCTCTCTCTCTCTCTCTCTCTCTCTCTCTCTCTCTCTCTCTCTCTCTGTCTCTCTCTCTCTCTGTCTCTCTCTCTCTCTCTCTCTCTCTCTCTCTGTCTCTCTCTCTCTGTCTCTCTCTCTCTGTCTCTCTCTCTCTGTCTCTCTCTGTCTCTCTCTGTCTCTCTCTCTGTCTCTCTCTGTCTGTCTCTCTCTGTCTCTCTCTCTGTCTCTCTCTGTCTCTCTCGTCTCTCTCTGTCTCTCTCTGTCTCTCTGTCTCTCTCTGTCTCTCTCTGTCTCTCTCTGTCTCTCTCTGTCTCTCTCTGTCTCTCTCTGTCTCTCTCTGTCTCTCTTCTGTCTCTCTCTGTCTCTCTCTGTCTCTCTCTGTCTCTCTCTGTCTCTCTCTGTCTCTCTCTGTCTCTCTCTGTCTCTCTCTGTCTCTCTCTGTCTCTGTCT